>NC_135418.1:20654024-20819024 GCF_051991245.1 Festucalex cinctus | reverse complement strand
AAAAAAATGACCTTGGTGTCTTAAAAAAATGACCATGTATAGTAAGGCTTTTTTTTAAACCATAGTAAGGCTTAAAAAAAGAAGAAAAAAAATGACCTTGGTGTCTTTAAAAAAAAGGACCATGTTTAGTAAGGCTTTTTTTAAACCATAGTAAGGCTTTAAAAAAAAAAAAAAAAAAAAAAAAAAATGACCTTGGTGTCTTTAAAAAAAAAAATAAATAAATAAAAATGACCATGTAGAGTAAGGCTTTTTTTTTTAAACCATAGTAAGGCTTAAAAAAAAAAAAAAAAGACCTTGGTGTCTTAAAAAAAATGACCATGTATAGTAAGGCTTTTTTTTTTAAATCATAGTAAGGCTTAAAAAAAAAAAATGACCTTGGTGTCTTTAAAAAAAAAAATAAATAAATAAAAATGACCATGTAGAGTAAGGCTTTTTTTTTTAAACCATAGTAAGGCTTTAAAAAAAAAAAAAAAAAAAAAAAAAAATGACCTTGGTGTCTTTAAAAAAAAAAATAAATAAATAAAAATGACCATGTAGAGTAAGGCTTTTTTTTTTAAACCATAGTAAGGCTTAAAAAAAAAAAAAAAAGACCTTGGTGTCTTAAAAAAAATGACCATGTATAGTAAGGCTTTTTTTTTTAAATCATAGTAAGGCTTAAAAAAAAAAAATGACCTTGGTGTCTTTAAAAAAAAAAAAAAAAAGACCATGTATAGTAAGGCTTTTTTTTTAAACCATAGTAAGGCATTTAAAAAAATAAAAATAAAAAGATGACCTTGGTGTCTTTAAATAAACAAAACAAAACAAAAGACCATGTAAAGTAAGGCTTTTTTATTTATTTTTTTATTTTTATTATTTATTTATTTATTTTTTATTAAAGATTGCTATGGATCATAAGGCGTCTAAAAGAGTCAGGCTAAAAAAAAAAAAGACCATATCATAAGGCCTTTTTTTTTTTTTAAACCATTCTAAGTTTAAAAAAGAAAAAAAGAAAAACAAAGATGACTTTTGGTGTCTTAAAAAAAAAAAAAAAAAAAAGACCATGTATAGTCAGGCTTAATAAATAAAGACCATGTATAGTAAGGCATTAAAAAAAAAAAAATTGTATAGCAAGGCGTATTTTTTATTTTTTTTTTTAACGATCGTGTATAGTAAAGCACTTTCAAAAAAAGATGACCACGTATCGTAAGGCGTCTAAAAAAAAAAAAAAAAGACCATGTATACTAAGATGTTTTTCTTTTTTAAATTATTATTATTATTATTATTATTTTTAATGACTATGTATAGTAAGGTGTGTGTTTTTTTTAATGACCATGTATAGTAAGGTGATTTTTTTTTTTTTAAATGAAATAACCATGTATAGTAAGGTGTTTAAAAAAATTAAATTTAAAAGAGGTGCGTGGACTTTATATCCACATAGTTCTTTGTCCACCATCAAATTGGCTTAATTCCTGAACATACACACATTTTACCAATCATTCATCAATCAATCATCCATCCATTAATATCATTATATCATTTATCCAATGATATAAAATAAGCAGGCATAGGTGACACATGTACAATAATTTTTATTCGGAGGCAACAGCTCTTGCATATTACAACTGTTGGCGTTCAGAAGGCAAAAAAATAAAAATAAAAAGCAAGAATGAATCCACCAGCTAAATGACACTGAAAACTGGAGAGAGAGAAAAAAAAAAAAGTGTTGGGAAAGTGTTGGAACCCACAGCGATGCATGCAGCGATGGCTCAGAATGCAATGTACAGCATTTTATATTTATATATATATTTATATCATATATACAGAACAACAGTGAGACCCAAACAGATGCCAGACATCTCATTCCACACAATTACACAACAAAGACAGACCAACTTCTATTTTTATTTTTTTTGTCATCCATTAAAAAACAAAAAATCATTTTGCTCTTTTCTCTGTAAAAGTGCAACTCAATTAAAATAGAACCTGTTTTCAAGACATCATTTTTTTTTCTTCTTTGAATGTGGAAATAAAAATAGAATCTCCCGAGTTATCAAAATGGAGCGAGAATGGAGAATATTGCGTCTCTAGAATCCCCCTCGTGCTGAGGCTGAAAGGTCGAAGGTCAAAGCGTGTCTAAACAAGACGAGCCGTCAACAAAACGCGGAGGGTTCTCGTCGCTCCCGAAGCGGTTTGGCGTTCACTTGAAAACGGACAAACAAAAAAGGCTCCACGCGCACACGCAGGCTCATCGTCACGACAATGAATGAATGAATGAATGGAGAGTACGACAAAGAAGCGCCATATACGTACGTACGTTTGCATTGGACGGGGGAGGGGTGGGGACACACACTAGTTAATCTCACTCAAACAAATGCTTCTCCATATTGCTTAGTAACACAGAAAATGAATTTCCAAATGAATGACTCGGTGCTATCTTTATTATGAAACAGCTAAACTGCCAATCAGTTTTTTTTTGTTCGTGTTTCCTCAGTATAAGCACTATTTTTTCCTTTATTATTATTATTATAGTTCCTTCATAGGCATTTTCGAGCTGACAAAGAGGTCCTAGAGTGGCTATCTGAGTTGGTACATGCATCGGTTAACCAGGCTAAAGTCAAAAGTGTGATTTTTAAGAGGGGCAGACGGCGGGAGGGGCGGTGGGGGCGTGGCCTCTAGTCGTCCTCCTCGTCCTCTTCGTCGCTGTCCTTCATGGAGATTCCCTGCATGCCTCCTTCCCTCACCGACGCCGTGGCCTCCTCCACAGTCAGCCGGTTGCGCACCGTGTCGTACATCTTGCTGTTCAGCGTCGAGTCCAGGACGCCCTGCAGGCGGAAGTCGCGGTACTTTTTCTGCAAGGGGGGAGGGGATAACAGAGGGCAAAGGTCACGCGCGCGATTATCGGGTCGTGTGTGTTTTCATCACCTTGGTGATCCTGATGAGGATCTTGAGCTGGTAGACGTGCAGCTGCTGGTCCATGCGCTCGGTCAGCCAAGTGCCCAGCAGGTTCATGGTGGCGGTGTACCATTGCTGAAAGACAGAAAGGCAACACTCTCCAGCAAGAAAACAACACGTACACCTCTTTTCAAGAGATCATTTCGAGCATGTTGCTGTTCACCACAAACTCTTCTGTGAGGGGAAATTAATTCATGTGTCCAAACTCCTTTTTTTTTTTATATTACATGGAGAAAAGGAAGCTGGAGAAGTGCAAAGGCGGAGTTAATCTTACACGACCGAATCAACTCTGCATCTACTTTGAACACCATTTAACTCCAAAAAATGTTAAAATGATAATTTGAGTTAAAATCAACTCCCAAAGATGTCTCAATTTTATTATTAAAATAGAGGACAGTCAATAAGAAATCACAATGTTGCCAGAAGAAGTCCAAGTCACAACATTATGAGGCAAAATTCACCATAAAACTAAAAAACTAACAACTAATTACGATTATATATTAGGGATGTAACGATACCGGCAATATCGTGATATTAAAATTGCCACAATATCGTCATCGTCATGTTCATGATATTTAAATGTCACACATCTGTTAAAAAAAGTCAGGTTGTTTTCCATTTGTGCAGTTGTGGCACCCTCTGGTGGCTAGTTTTTTAGTGCAGTTTAATTTTCATTAGGGATGTTTTGGCCCTTCTAAGTTCAAATTACACTAATTATCAGATGAAGGGGAACGTAATATGCTTGTGAAGTGAGTCAATATGTGGAGGAACGCAATGTGTGCTTGCATTAGTAAGTACGTCCCTCAATAGAGATTGGAGGTAGTTTAGATGTATTGCTGTTATGTACATTTAGTATGAGCTCTTTTTTTTCTTTTTTTACAATATTTTGACCTTTTTTAAATATCACCAACCTCCCCACAATATCGTGATAATTGTCGCATCATGAGCTTTCTATCATGATAATATCGTATTGTAATATTTGGATATCGTTACATCCCTAGTAAGTAATGTAGTATCAGACGATATAACCAAGATGGATTTTTGAAGCAAGTTGTAATTTGAACAGTGTAAATCTTAAGTATTATGTGGGAGTTGTTTGATGTCAAAAAAAATTGTGGAGAATAAAAAGTGCCTGAAATAATAATAACAATAAAGGTTAGAAACAACATATGTGGGAATGCTGGAATGAAAAGAACAATGTCGTAATCTCAGAAGTAAAAGGCATCATTTTAAAACAAAAATGTAATTTTTCCAACAGAAAAAGTTATAAAAAAGTAAAAGAATTATACAATTAATATCATAAATACAAGAATGTAGTTGAAATAGTTGCAAAGTTGTATTTTACAAGAATAAAGCCGCAATTGAAAGAAAAAGTTGAAATATTATGAGAACGTTTTGAACACCTTACAAAAAGTAATTCACAAGAAAAAAAAAGTTAAAATTTTTATGAGGAAAGAAAATGAAATATAAAAGAATGAAATCATCATCAACAACAACAAAAATGTTCTATTATTGCAATAAAAACGTAAAGTTAGGAAAAAAAAGTTTGTGATTTCATCTACCATTTTAAAATGTTATGAGAATTGCTTTAATTGCCTACAAAACTTAATCATGTAAAATGACGTCAGTGGGCCAGAATAAATTTGCAGAATTACAGAAAAAAAAGAAAGAAAGGTTAATTAAAGGCTATTATTAAAAAACAAAAACAAAAGAAGAAGAAAAAAAATGATAAATGAAAATCTAGTTATGTTGTTGTATTTTCATATAAAGTGAAAAACATATCTGGAGATGTTGCTCCAGATATTTTGTTGTTGGCTGAGCTATCCTCTTTGGGTTCGATCTTGTTAAAAAAACAAACAATCAAACAAACAAAAAAATACTAAATTGTGATATCAAAATGACCATAAAGTAAAGAATGATGAGTCACAAATGTGAGCGGATGACCTTGAAGTGTAAACATGACGCACTTGGAGCGCCATCAGCTCCTTACCAGCTAATACTTGAAGTTGGATTGCTGGCATCACCGCCACAAAAATAATATAGTAGCAAATAAAAAGTAGCATTGATGACCTCATCATCCGTTCCCACAAACAGAAGAGGCTCACAATCTTATTAGAATGTAGTGGATCATTGTTTTGGTGGTGATTACAATGTTTGCCAACAGCTGCAACAAGAAGCACTTTCCTTGCGTTTTTATTATGCGCCAACGACTTCATCGAGTGTTTTTATGGCCCATAAACGCTGAAATTCACATCATGTTTTTATGTATGAGCGCATTTTTGTGTCTCGACGAGTTGTTCCACAGATGCTGTCAGGCAACTTCCCACAAGTGGACCGACGCTCTTAATGCCGACAATATTGATCCTCGGCTCCCCCTGGAGGAACATTCTTTCCTCTCGCTTTTCACAAATGTGCGATAAAATGAACTCTAAAATACTTTTTTCATTTTGCGCAGCTTGCATTTTTAATAAATACAATTTCAACGACTTAAAAGTGAAATTATGTCCAACATTTTCTTTCCAATAATATTCTATATTCATGCCAACTAGTCTAAACACAAAATTATGATTAAACAAAACATACAGCCTTTTTCAACCATCTCTATTTTTAAAATACATGTTTGGTTGAAACTGCAATTTGCTTCTTGTCAACATGCAATTAGCATAAATGCCATGGAGCTATATTTTGTGTATTTGCTAATTTTATGCTAAAAATGAACTTACTTTCAGTCCTGTTACTCACATGAGGATTATTATTTTTTAATTAATAAATGTTTTTTTGTTATTATTTATTTACTTTTTTGGGGGGTGGGGGCGGAAGGGGTGTGTGTGTTGTAAACATGTTTTCTCTCTTTCTCTCTTTCATTAAATTAATTCATTTTTCTTTGCTGTGTTTTTGTTTTTTGGGGTGTTGGGGAAAGCCAAGTCCCGATTTTTGTGTGTGTGTGTGCATATTTGGAGGTTTATCTTTTTTTTGTTTTTTGAAAAAACAATTGGGCCCAAAATTTCTCAATGTACTTCGCGGATTTCGCTATTCACAGGCCAACACATATTTTGTCCATATTTAAAATATCCCACTGAGAGGGCCAAGGTTTAAAAATGTTTGCAAAGGAACGTTAATTTCTCATCAGATTTGTTCAAGGTTGCAACATTCGCTAATATCTACCTTAATGGTTTTTTTTTCTTGTCAGAAGAAAATTTTGAACATGTCCAAAATTTCAACCTTGAACAAATCCTGCGTGCGTGTGGCCCTCCTAGTAACTCGGGATGTAACGATAACGCGAGATCGTGATATTGAAATTACCACAATATTGTCGTCGTCATGTTCACGATATTTAAATGCAACACATCTGTTCAAAAAGTCAGGTTCATTTCCATTTGAGCAGTTCTAGCACCCTCTGGTGGCTAGTTTTTTAGCGCAATTTAATTTTCATTAGGGATGTTTTGGCCCTTCTATGTTTAAAATCTACACTAATTGTCAGATGAAGGTGAACGTAATATGCCTGTGAAGCAAGTCAATATGTGGAGGAACTCAATGTGTGTGTGCATTTAATAACAAAACATAATAATAATAATAATAATAATAATAATAACATAACATTGATGTTATGTACAAAAGCACAATATTGTGCTTTTTTTTAGTATGAGCTTTTTTTTTTTTTTTTTTTTTTTTTTACAATATTCTAACCTTTTTTAAATATCGCCAACCTCCCCACAATATTGTGATAATTATCGTACCGTGAGCTGCATATTGTGATAATATCATATCGTGACATTTGGATATCGTTACATCCCTACTAGTAACACTGATGAATTCCCAATCACAGAGTCGTATTTTTGTAGCTTACATGTGTGAGGGTCATTATTCACTTGCTGTGCGATCATGAGTTGCCAACCTATATATATATTTTTTTGTCCAGTTCAGTCACGTTCATCCGCATCGCTCGATGTGCGGCGTAGTCGTCATAATCAAATTGGGCCTTTAGATGAATTAAAAAAAAAAAGGATGCTTACTTGGCATTCCTGACTCTGCGAGATATTTGAGAATTAATCGCGCAAAGTGTTCAATTCATTTCCCAGACGCCGAAGACGGACGTGCACAAAAAATTGCAAATGAAGCGGCTGGGCGGCGATAAGAAGAAATGTGCTGATCGTGCCCCATAAAAGCTGCGTCAATCGTCGTCTAAATGCGGCCTCGGAGTTTGGAGGTAAAACAACTGCAAGGTGAGCTTTGATCGGCAAACGAAAAAAGTAGGAATGAGGAGTGAGTAAATGTTGCGCAGGCGGCGTTTGCAGCGGTGCTATTGTCGTGTGCCTTCTCTCTGCTTGGTCCCGCACTTGCTTTGCATTCAAGGCTACAAGAGAACAGCACTCACAGCAAGTCCAAATCAGACCTTTGAAAACCTTGCACCGGGTCCAAATCAAAATGGCCGGCGGCGTCCGCTGCTCGGCTTTCACCCGAGTTTGCTAAGGTGAATGGATGGAGGGTTTTTTTGGGGAGCGGGTTCCGGGTTTATGCAGATGCCTGTCCACTTGACAGTCGAGTCGAGCGTGCAGTGCATGCAGACCTGGCAGGTGTGTGCGTGCTGAGGAAGAGACTGCTCGACGGCAATGTGTGCAAAATGAGCCACAAGTCTGAGGAAGAGGGTCATGCTAGAAGATGTACACAGGAAGATTATTTGACTCCAAAAAAAACATGCCAACCAACATAATGTGAGAAAACAACGCAACACTAGAGATAAGTGCCACTTTTTTTCCACTTCTTGGCTCGCCAGTGGCTGTATTGACGTGACGTCGCGCTCCGTTTTTACAGCAGTTCCGCCTGCACACCTCAAGTGTGGAGGATTCCCAGCAAAGCATTAAGGTCAGTTTAGGTCACAAGTGAGGGGGGGGGGGGGGGGGGGGGGGGGGGAAGGAAACCAAACCAAGACAAGGTTCGATTTAAAGGCATCATGATGAGATCTGAAATCGCCATGACGACCGTGATGACAGATGACGAGAGAATCCTATAGTAGGACGCCTGCGGCAGCATTAGTCGACCCGGTCACATTAAGCTCGGGTGAGACGCCAACGAGACAGAATTCTACGTGACCGCTTGACTTTAACGCTGTTATGGACGTTCTACAGCAGGATTCTTTTGGCGATTTGAAATCTGGTCACGAGGACCTCAAATCTCGTAATGATGGCTTGAAATTAGAGCTGTTAAATGTTTTAATTAGATTAATCACATCTTAGAATTTTGATGAATCACTTCATTAAAAGAGGCTTTTTATCAACATTTTTTTTTTTTGCCTGAGCACCTGTTATATGTTAATTCTTTTGACATTTAATGTTTGAGGACGTCATCAACATTTTTTGATCCACTGCACACGCTCATTCTACTCTTTTTCTAATCAGTTAATTACTTGTCTATTAAAAAAATGACCCCAATATTTTAACATGAAGAGATATTCTGAATGTCATATTCAAACATTTATTTAATCGACACCTTCTTAAAATAATCAACTAAGTCATTTTTTTTTTCAAAAATGTAACCATTTGCAAAATGAGAAGATGATTTAAGCAAAATAATAATTTTACCAAAAAAATGACTTGGGCAATTATTTTAAGAGGGTGACGAAATGCTTTATTTTAATGCATGTAGTTATGTTTATTGTATGGAAGCCCGTTCCCGCCAGTTTTTCCCCACTCGGAGCCCCGTTTCCAAAAGTGGGGGATTTTTTTTTTTTTTTACACTGTGAGAATCCGCCAGTGAATTTTTATTTATTTATTTTTTTTACAGCGTCTGAATGATACTGCCAGTGGGGGAAAAAAAAGTTTTTTTCTTTTTTTTTTTTTTTTCTTTTCTTTTCTTTTTTTGAAAGTGGGGGAATTTTTTTTTTTTTTTTTTTTTTTTTTTTTTTTTTTAAGAATCCAGCAGTGGGGAAAAAAAGTTTTGTTTTGTCTTTTTTTTTTAAATCGTCAGAATCCGTCAGTGATTTATTATTATTACTATTATTATTATTATTATTATTTTATTATTTTATTTTATTTTTACACAATTTGAATGAAACCGCCAGTGGAAAAAAACAAGTTTTTTCTTCTTTTTTTTTTTCCACCAGTGGGGAAGGGGGATTTTTTTATTTTTTTTTAAGAATCCGCCAATGGTGGGAGAAAAAGTTGTTTTGTTTTTTTGTTTGCTTTGGGGGTTTTTTACACCGTCAGAATCCGCCAATGAAATGGGCATTTCACAAAAAATAAAAAATAAATCTGGCGGGAATAGGCTTCCATATTATTGCTCAAACACAACCTGTGCTGCATTTAACGTAACCATCCGCTGTCAATCTAAAGGATCATATGGAGTCAAAATTAATAGTGTAATTAAACAGTGCTAATACATGATTAATGCAATATTTTTTTGTGATTAATCAATGAGTTAATGCTTTAACTTTGACAGCGCTATCTCATCTCATCGATCTCGTGGCGACGACTTCAAATCTTGTAACAACAGCTTTAAATCTCATCACGAAGTACTTAAAATCCTGTTATAATGACTTAAAATTTCATCAAGCAGGCTTTAAATCTCATCACTCATCTCATGAATATAAATTTAGTCACAATGACTAATCTTGTTTGTTTTTCTCGCTGACCTTCATAAACCGTCATAAAAAAAACTACACATTTGATTTGAAAATTTATTTCTCACTCTGGATATAAAAAGTTGTTTCCTATAATAATATACAAGGCTCTTTCAAAATGTATTTCAAAGTCACATATGTAATATCAAATATTTATTATTAATATGGTGTCACAGTTAGAAAAGTTTAGGGTTTTTCACTATAGTTATTTTCTATTTTGTTTTGTTTTTTAATTTTGTTTTTAGGGCAAGTTATTTTTTTTAACTTTTATTAATATTTTAATGTTACGTTTTAATTTAGCTTGTATTAGTTTTAGCACTAGTTTTTTTTTTATTTTTTTTTTTTTAATAATTTTGAAACAAGTGTTTGACCTTTCTTCTTCTGTATGGATGTACAGCCATTCTGAAATACTGTCAATACATTTCAAATGAACCCGAAAGACAAAACGAAGTACATTTTCACTTTACTGTATTAGATTTAGTTTTCTAACCACAAAATGTATTTTTAGTTTATTTTGTTTTTAACTGAACCTTTAGTTATTTTGTTGGTTTTCATGAACTATAATAACCTTGTATGGTGTTCAGAAGTTTCAGCCCATTTTACTACATTCACCGTTGTTGTTAGAGGGACTTTTCCACCAATGACTTTCTGCAGGTTTCTGATTGGCTAAAAATGACCAAATGATTACAGCTGTTGCTCTGGCATGTACTTGGTAACCTTTCAAAGTGTTTTGATATTTTTTTTAAATGGTGCAGTGGATACAAAATGTGGACATAAAGTACTCATGTAACAAAAAAACAAAAAGTTGGAACTGCTGTAAAAATAGCATGAAGTAAATAGATTTATATCTCGTAAATAAAGCCACTGCATTTTTTTTTCACTATAGGAGGCAGCAGGAATGGTGTTAAGAAGAGACCAAAAGGGTTGAAATAAGAGAGATCGAGTAGAGCCAGCGCAACATCGAAGGATGGCTTTGACATGCATGCAAAAGTTGATGGATGGAAATGCATTCAGATGAGAAGCAAACAGAAAAGTAACCAAAAAAAAGAAAAGAAAATGACATCCTAAAGTCACTTCAAAAACACGGCGTCGACTTGAGAAGAAGTCACCAGAGAAAGTTGGACATTCTTTTGGGGGCCACACAGAGGACACCAGGAGGAAGTGAGGACACAGACAAGGTGGTTCCTCCTCGCACACAAAAGCAGAGCCACTCCAAAAGAAACAAAAACAAACATACAGAAAATCAAACAAAAAACAGATTCATCTGGCACGCGGCTCCCTGCGTGTCAACCCAACTCACTTCCTCACAAAAGGCCGGCGCGCGCGCGGCGGAGACGTGCGTCTCGACAGATAGGTTCGGAATGACGTGAAAGCACACACAAACACGGCATTATGTGTCGTCGAAACCACACATGGAGGACACATTGCTGTCAATGTATCCCGTCAGGATTATCTGTGGCTAAGACAGTGCTCTCTCTCCACCCTCCAACACATGAAAACCTGCCTTGTGAGCGCCCACGCCGCCTTTACAATTTGCCATTTCCGCTAAAGGCCCCTCATGTGTCTTCCTGAGGAGTGCGTTATGAGTCGTTCACTAAGCATGCACTATTTTCTTTCCAGAGAGCACTGCTTCATATAATCCTTTTTTTCAGGGAGGATGCTTTTATGGACTCTTTGTAAATAAAAGCTTGTTGTTGTTGGTTGTTTTTTTGTTTTTTTTTAAATAGACAAAGGCCCAAAAGCACTGTGGCAATGCAGACCGGAATGCAGAGGGCAGCAGCTGAGCTTGACAGAGAAAGAGAGAAGAGGACAGAAAGGACAGGAAGAAACACTTTTCCTGCTATGAAAGGAAACCAAACGGGACTTATCCCCATCTGCCCTGTTGTTTTGCCACATTCTGTTCGGGCCCCCTCCCTGCTTGAAGCGGAGGAGACGGCATCTCACTTACATCAAATAACCTTTCTATATACACCTCCTCATTGACCTTATCACGCAGCATGTCCTGAGAGTGGCGGACAAAGGTCACGTAGCCGTCGGCCACGTCCATGCCGGGTTTCTGCAACACAAACACGCGGGTGGCTGACTTACTGTCGTAAAAGCGCAGAAGCGACTCGGCTGAAAAGTCAAGAGTGTGGGCGGGGTGTCACTTACAGGTACGTCCACATACTTGGAGGCGGCTTTCACCTGGAAATGGAAGCGAAGAAATAAAAAAATAAATTAAAAAAAGTCATTTTTAGTAGCTTTTTGGGACTCATTAAGGAAAATGGACAGTTTTGATTCTTAGTTTTTACTACAGCCCAACAAATATGGATTATTTTTTTTCTGTGAAAAAAAAAGAAGACATTTTGATAAATAATTACCATCACCTAACATGCATTTGTGTATAATACAGTATCCATTATAATTAGAGTGAATAATATGAATGAATAAATATACAACAGATACAATGGATTTTACAGTAATAAGTCGTTTAATTTAAGAAATATATAACGGCTGAAATAATGTCTTTTTTTAATTTTTTTGATGAAGCACAAACAGAACATTTGACGGTTTCTCATCATTTCACTTCACAACAGTGAGAAAAAATGGCAAAAAAAAACAAAAAACTAAAGATATATATATTTTTTTAATATTTGTTTGAAAGTCTTTTTTTTGTCTTATGTTGTAATGCACAGGTGTCAAATTTAAGGATTATGGGGGATTATTTTTTAAAGGGATACTTTACTTATTTAGACATTTTTGACAGTTTTTTTTTCTTTTTTTAACATTTGTGTGACTTTAAGAATATTACCAAAAAAAAAAAAAGCTGCACAGTTAATACAATTTTATAATAGCAATTTGACACAGAAACAGATTCATTCACTTTACATTATTTTTTGAAATTTTGGGGCCAACACAAACAAATTAGAGGTCAAACAGTGTCTAGGAACCATTTAAATCATCTTTAAGTGATATAATACTAAGCCCAATTTCAAATCTGAGCAATCACTTGTTATACGTACAAATGATTATTTTCAATGAAACAAAAGGAAGTTTCATCTCACCGTGAACGAGAGGAACGAGGAGAACAGCGTGCCTTCGTCGTATCTGGAAATCTTTGCCAAAACTCCCTCCAGAATGGCAACAAACTAAGCAAAAAGTAGACAAATGATTGCATCAGTGCAACGTTTGTCACCAATGCAGCATGCGACTTCGCACCTTTGCAACCAGGAGCTGAATCATGTCCCGCACGCTGTCCTCAATCAGTTCATCTATTTGCGAGCTGAACTGTTTCTGCAAAGTAAGAAATCATAAAGTTATCAATCAATATTGTTGAATATTGTATTTAAAATGAGCATGCTGATGGATTGTTTTTACTCATCATGTGCAGATCTCACATTTTAACAATCAGTTAAGATGATGCTGAGATAAAAATGGATTTACTTTGTTTTTATCTTTGGTCACCTCCTGACCCATCTCCATCGCGCACAGTTTGGCCGACTGGTCTTTAGCGTCCACCATCACATTGAACATGGTGCATAATGTCGGAGAAATGCGGAAATCTGTCGACTTGCTGCTCTTTGCCAGTTTGGACTCGAACGCCATCCTGGTGCTGTTTGGAAGACAAGTGGGTGAATTGAGGACAACACATCATATAAATAATTTGATTGTTATTATTATCCATATGTTTACCTCTCAATTTGCAAATATATGTTGTATAATATTGTGTCATTGTGCTCCTTGGATCTAATTTGAACGAATGAGACGTTGATCGCCAGTATGCAAAATGGCGTCCGTCTTTGCTGACATCTGATTGGCTGTTAGCTAGTGATCCAGTCCATGAGACAGAAATTGACTGAGAAAGTTCTCGTAAATTAAGCTCAACAAAAATTGCTTTTTACTTCTATTTGTTCCTTACTTGTATTATGAGTGTGTTGGGCAAGTTCCATATGTGTGCGTTTTATTTCATGAAACCCTAACTCCAGATCAGTGGTGTCCAAACTACAGCCTGGGAGCCATTTGCGGCCCGACGTTCATTTTCAGTGGTCCGCAACATATGCTAAAAATGGCATTTGACTCAGTTCAAATAAAATAAACACAAATGTTTGGAGATGATCAAAGTAAGAAGGGAGGGTGTCGAAAAACTGGTGCCATGAAAGGTTATTTTAGTTAACTAAAACTAATGAAAAAAACTACAATTCAAAAAACAATATTGTTACCGAAATAAAAATAAAAACGAAAATGCTTTTTAAAAAATGAAAACTAACTGAAACTACATTTTATGTTTACAAAACTAACTAAAACTAACTATAATTATAGCAAACGTCCTTCGTTTTAGTCTTTGGTAATTAAGTTCATGCATGAGCCTTTGGGGATGATTTTAAATGTGATTTTTAGTAGATTTATTTTGATATAAACCGGAATAATGACGTTTGAAAGTATGTCACACAGAAGTGACGTCATCTAGGAGCAGCCAATAGAAAAGCACCAAAAGATGACGTTGCTCTTATGGTGTTTTTTAAATATTGCGCACAAGTAATACACATTAAAAAAATAAATAAAAAACTAATACAAATAGTGAAACTAACAAACTAAATTAAAGCATTTTTTAAAGAATTAAACTAATAACTACTAACAGAACCACCCTGAAAACTAATAAAAACTAACTAAAATGAAAAATTCCAAAACTATAATAAACCTACTGCCATATTACAAATAAATTGTTTTATATACTGTAGCATTTTTCTAAATATACAAAAGCACAAATAAACTATTTGTACAATTTTTAGGACTAAACACAATTTCTCTTCATAACATTATGTGGCCCTTGCGTCCTTCTGATTTTCTGTATGTGGCCCTCAAATGAAAGAGTTTGGACACCCCTGTTCTCGATGTTTTAATAAAGAATGAATTATTGGCCTTGTGCACTGTATAGTAACTTAAAAAAAATAAAACAAATAAATCTTGCACTAAAAAACTAAAACAAATACTAAAACTAATACAAATTTACTCTAAAACAAACTTAAAAAACAAATGTCTATCCACCTCTCTCAGTGTGTCCGAGCAAGGGCACATACCGCTTGACGCAGTTCTCGATCATGTTGCTGGACATGAGCTTGATGCGACTCTCCAAATGTTTGGCGAACTCCTCCTCGGGCCAGTGGAGGTCCCGGATGAAGGTCTGGAGGGCGTCCAACTTCCAGAACAAGTCCTCGGACGTCCCGGAGCCGTTGCTGCCATTGAAGCAAACGCACACATGTCAAAAGGTCACGCCGGAGCGGGTGGCGGGAGGGGTGAAAGGTCAGGGAAAGAGGGAGGAAGGCGTTGACAGGGTGCTGCTCCTCGCCACCTGAGAAGTCGTTGGACTATTTGGACGTACACTGACTGATCCGTCCAAATTGGTGCACGTGCGGACAGTCAGCGTACGGGTGGGGAGGAGCGGGAACTTTACAGTAACAAATCAATCAATAATCATGCTCTCTGATATGATTATTGATCGGGGGGGTGTGAGGTGGCCACATGCGGGTTCAAATTACTGCAGCTACAGCAGAGTCACAAAGGGAATGGCGGCATGAGAGAGGACGATTTGTGGCGGGATTCTCCCAAGTGGTCATGTCCCCTCTCAGCGTCCATGTCCCAAAGCTGCTGGGGCCCCCGGAAGAACTACCAGACACACCATGCGGACTTTCCTGAGCCAGCCCCAGCGGAGTCTGTTGGGCAAGATGGGCGGCGATAAAACAGCACCCAATCAGACCCCATGGTCGTAAAACCACGAAAAGAAATGTCTGTGAGCTCCACATGGAGATGTCTGGTCTTGCATCGTTTGTGCGTCATAAATCACGAGACATCCTTGGGAAAACATACAGCATGTACTGTATATACTGCATGCAGTAATGTACAGTATATACAAGACGTGTTCCGGGGGGGCGGGGGGGGTGTTGGGGCCTGCGACGGCATCATCACATCTCAAGCTCAACGGCATGCATGTTGAGACAAATGACCTCATCTGTTCTCAGAGTGACCTTGGCATGAACATGAACTGGTTTGATACGAGTCAGATGCTAAATATTCAAATTATATGACGTGATTATGTGTTATAATAGGACCTGAGGACAGCGGCTTCAAAATCTTGAGCATGAAGAATAGCCAGGACACCGCTCAGGTGGCGTGTACACATTTTTTTTGCTAGTGCATAGCATGTACTGTAAAATCACGTAAATAACATGATCCCTTCTGTAATACGCCCCCTTAAAACGCAGGTTTTTCTCATGGTGAACCCAGATTACACATCGTTGGAGCACCGCTTATGTGGCAGTAGCATTAGTCATGGATGCTAACGTTACTGTACATAATTCTTGCTAGTGTGTAGCATATAGCATAAAATCCCAGTGCCTCAGAGAGTCCACATTTTAGAGCATTACTATGTTCAAAACATGTCAGCCACCTGTAAGCGCGGCGCAACCTACTGTATGTAATATAATTAGTGATTACTAGACCTACGATAAAAAAAATAAAAAATAAAATGTACGTTGATGTGATAAACATTTTTTTGAAATTAATAGTGTGTTTTTAAAATAAATGAACACTGAAAAATCGAAAATTCTACACACTGTCTCTTAAGTTTTTCAAAGATTTTTTGTTGGGTTTTTTGTAAGTAATTTTGGTAAGTTATTGTTATTATTATTATTATTATTATTATTATTATTATTATTATTACTTTGCTTTAAAACGTCTTTAACTCTGTTTGTAACTGCTTTTAAATGTATTTTTTTTATTGAAGTAGCCTTATTACTTGCGTCAACAACCGATACCGGTATAGGTCGCCCTCTTGTGGCCATTTTATGATCAGGGACGAGAAACTAGGAATTAGAAGAATAGAAAATCTCCATTAATTTCATACAATTTAGTGGAAGAATGCTATACTGGGATATATAAGTATTTCTTTTAAATAATCTGGCATTGGGTTTTGGGTAAATTGTATGTATTTTATGTAAATTTTATGTACCAAAAGTACTAGTTGGTATCGGTGGCTACACAGCACACTACTCATACTGTGGAATGTGTGATAAATAATATTTATATTTTAATAAGCCCTAGGGACTGTACTGCATAATACTGAAAAATGCATAAGTCTGAAAATTTTTCATTTCTTATTCAGCCCCTGCATAATATCGATTTGGGGTCCCCCCCCCCACCCCCCACGCAAAAAAAAAAAAAAAAAATTGTGTTATTCACAGGATTTTACAGTATATGTATTACTTCTATATCTCCTGATTGTGTTGTTGTGCTTAACAAATACAGTCCATTTGTATTAAAAAAAAACCATTTCAGTTCCTAATTATTTTACACCATCAGGTCAAGTCCTGGAGCATTAAAATTGCTACTTAAAAAGGAAATCCTACTTGCTCCAAAATATTCCTGAATGCGTGCATCTTCATACCAAGGCATTCTCCGTTTTTGCTCAGTAAAGCTAGAGTGAACTAGTTGAATACACACTCAGAGTCATATATAGCAGCCATCCACGACGGGGTTGAAAAGCTAGGCATTTGCGGAAGGTTAACTGACAGTCCCGCTACTGGAACTGGCAGATTTGGTACTTTGGGAATTTGGAGGTTGACATTTGGTAGATTCACATTGGGCAGATTACTTGTTAAACTCCTGCAGAAGAGACAGACAAAAAGAAACAACAAGAACAAAAAGAACATAACAGCGGTGTGGGAGCAGCAGAAAGCCATGTGACACTCACGACTCAACGGAAAGATTGGAAAACGACACATGTAAACGAATGCACGCTGTATGAGAAGACTGTCAGCTGGACTCACATATAAAAAAAAAAGAAGCAAATGTAATACTATCGAAAAGAAAAATATCTTCTTGCTATACTTTACGACTTATTTTATATAATCAAAACACAGAAGTGAAACCGTGAAAGCCACAACAAATGATAAACAAGCGCAACGGACTGGAGGCCTTTTGTTTCTGGCAACATGTCAAAAGCACAAATTATGAAGGTTAGTGTACACAAAGCAAAAAAAAATAAAATAAATAAAATATTAGGCATCAGCCTGGCTCCAATGTGCTGCAGAGAAATAGCTAAGACACATACATTAGTCACAGGTGACAAACTATTTTCACAGTAAATAATGTTTTCCTCTTGGATATAAAAAAAAAAAAAAAAGAAGCGTATTCAGCCCACGCATGGCTTGCTCATGAAGTTCGAAGGAAGCCTAGATGAACTTTACAGATGCTCTCTCAAATCCCCATCTGTCCCCGATTAAAAAAAATAAAAAGAGCAAGAGAAAAGCAATCCTACAGACGAGCTACAAAGACAGAAGCTCCTTACTTTACAGGCTCCCAGGACTCCCGCTCAAAGCCCTTGTGAATTGACTGTGCGATGGAGGACTCCATCAGATCCACATATCTAACCACCAGAGGAGCATACAGATCCTGAAGGTGCTTGTGGAACTTTCCGTTGCACAGATGATCTACGTAGAGAAGGACAGGGGAAAAGACCTTGGGCATTGTTGCGGTTTTCCAAAGTAACAGCAGATATTTGCAAATGTCTTAAAAGAGGTGTATATTATATATATATATATATATATATATATATATATATATATATATATATATATATATATATATATAATATATATATATATATATATATATATATATATATATATATATATATATATATATATATATATATATATAGATAGATATATTAGGGGGGTGCAAAAAGAATCGATTCATAAAAGAATCGAGTTTCTCATTTATTAATTGAATCTAATCGACATTTAATATCAAAAAATCGATTTTATTTAAATTAGAAATGAAGAAGGGGAAAAGGCAGTTGTAGCCCACATGCTGTTTTTGTGGAAAAAGGCACTTACAAAATTAATAAATGTTTAAAAAAAAAAAAAAAAAAAAAAAAAAAAAAAAAGACACTTTAATGTCTCTATTTGTTATTTTGTCTGGCAAAGCAGACTGGAGTAGATCATGACAATTTTTTGCATGTCTGTAAATTGAAGCAGAAATCATTTGTCAATCAAATGTACTTTACTGTAAAAATAAGTGTGATGTTGATTTGTGTTGTGGTCATTTTTCTGCCACGAGATGGCATAATCACATTTGTAAGACATCGGTGACAGCTCAGTGCATTTCTCTTTTCATATTAAGAGCTATCTAATCTTTAACATGGAATTCCCCCAGTACAGGCTTTCCAAGTAAGGGGCGGTCATTAATCGCACATTAAAAAAATCAGTACATCAATGCACTAATTTTGACACCCCTGATATATATGTATGTACTGTCATCCCAAAACCTTACAGTCTGTCCGGAGGAAATCGTTGAGAAGCTGGAAGAGCGGGAAACTGTCCCAGCTCTCGGGCGACTGGATCTCCAGAGCGGCGTCCATGTCGATGGCGTAGAGGGCCAGGAAGTTTTCGGCGTGCTCCACCATGAGGTCGGTCCACCATGCGAACGCCTGCAGAGATTGCCAGAGTAAAGGGGAAGCAGGTGAAACGGGACACGAGGAGGGAGGGCAAAGGAGAGACACAATCGATTCAGGAGCACTGCTTGTGAAGGAGGAGACCTCCTGGATCCTCTTCAACATGTTCACAGATATTCTTTCATTTTGCTGTCAGCTGTACACAGCTTGGATCGAGATTTGTGCCTCTGTTTTTTTTTGTTTGTTTTGTTTTCGTTTTTTTTGCAAGTTCAAAATGTTTATTAAAAAAAGCTCAAAAATTATCACAGTATGAATACACAAGACAGCGAACCCCCACCTAATCAGTTTGCTATTCACAAATTTAACTATTTTTATTTTTTTTTGTGGAACCTATCCTCAGAAATTCACTGAAAAACTCACCTATTCACTTTCTTTGTTACAAGATGGCACCAAAGCTTTGAAGGAAGTAATTTCATATGTGGAATCATGTAAGTAGTTTTTTTTTTTTTTTTTTAGGGTAATGTTGTACGATGGGTTTTAAATTACATTTAAGTGTTTTTGCTGGTTAATTTATTAATTCAATAATAATACAAATACTAATAATAATAATAATAATAAAGTAATTAATTAGTTTTTTTTTATTTGTAGTATATTTAGGGTTTAAATGATCAAACAAGTGCTACATGGTTTAGGATTTCTAGTGAAAAGGTCAAATCTGCCTGCATGCTGCAACATGCAACATATTACGGCAAACTGAAATACTTTTCATCTCTGAGTAGTCCCTTGACACCAATATACCACAAGATAGCACAAATGCAATAATTTTACATTAGACAGTGCTATGGCCTGAGTAAAATAGATAGAATAGATTTTTTTCTAGCAATTATTTTTTTCTACAATCTGTGAATAGGTGAATTTGTGGATAGTGAAATGCATGTAATTTTCAGTAGTGTAAAAGTGCATTGCATCCTACTAAGAGGTGTTATATAGTTAGTAGTAATGGGACAAAAATAATAGGAACACCTCCCAGTAGGATCATGTTTGAGAGATGCTCCATGCTTGTAAAACATGCTAAGTAACAATGTGTGAGTATTAAAAAAAAAAAAAAAAAAAACATCATCAACTAAATTTTAACAAAGGAACATTAGAAAAAAAAAAAACTAATAAAAACTTACATACCCTCTCTAAAAACTAAGATGAATAAAAAAAATAATAATAAAAATCAAAAAGAACTCAAATGAAAATTACAAAACTATTCTAAACCCTGGTGCACGTGCGCGTGTTGCCAGCAGGATTGCATGTTGTTGCCTTCCTCCACTTGTGTCTTGCAAACTTGGCGCTTTTACTCATGCAGATGTGTCACTTCCCTGCATGCGTTGCTGCCAAGCTAAGAAAACATTTGCTGTGCCACCATTCACATCGGCCACAAAGCCCTCCCCGCGTGAATGCCGCTCATTACATGCACGCCGCCTTCCATCATTAGCAAAGTCGGACCTTCCTACGATCCCTTGGACTCTTTCCAAATTAGACCGTAAAGTTTTGTCGCATCCAATGTGGCTCACCCGCTGCAATTGGCGGGTCTTACTTACCTGTCCACCACCGAGGGCTAAAACAAGCGCTAGCAGGGAAAACAAGCGGCAAACAAAGCTCATCTCCACCATATTTAAGGAGAAATAAGTGGAGGGGCTTAAGTTTCCAAAAGTGGGCAATACTCAAAGGTGGTAGGGCAGTGGAGCCCCACCCAACCTTTGGTATCACGGCACAGGAGTGAGTAGCGGCCCTCGAGGTCTATGGCAGTACCAGCCGCTCTAAAGTGCGTGGTCAATGCAATCAGTCCAGAGGGGACATGCACATGATTCATTCAGTTATTACATACCTCTTTTCCCTGCATGGACAGGCATCAATCACAGTGAGAAGACAGGAAAATGAAACAAATTGTACTTTGGAGGCTTGTTTGTGTGTGAGTGTGAGGTAAAAGTCAGACAGCAGAGGGGGTTGATGGAGAAGGAGGAGCTTAGTGGGGAGTAATGCTTTGGACACATTAATCGTCGGATGGAGAAGGGACACATTTATGGCGGATCAAAGTCGGAGGTTCACATGGAGCAGACTCGTTCATACTGGTTGGGCATGCTGTTGGGAGAGCAAGGGAAGCTCTTTATGGCCCGATGAACATGCGTTATGATCACAGTCATGTTGCGCAAGCTCCTCTTATTCGCTTAGTCGCCGAGCCCACCTGCCGTCGCTACAGAGAAGGTACTTCTTGCCATAGTGGCACGCATGCCATACAAAAGGGGGGAAGGGTTGGTGGGTTGGGTTTGTGCGTGACGGGGACTGATAGGGGAAGGGTAAAAAAAAATAAAATCAAAATACTGTACCGATTGATCTGCAGAGCTTGTGACTGCCGCCTGTCAAGCATATTCAGAAAGATACAATAAATCTGCTAGATCTGCATATTGCTAGAGATCACAATGGATCATCTGTTGGCAGTGAAGCAACCTTCTTTTTTTTGTGAATACTAAGAGCTTGCAGAAGTGTCACAAAATGAATAAATGTCAATAATTTCCTTCGTAGTCCTGGAAAATAAAACACAAACACGCACGCTATATTTCATTGGCGTCATGTGATTAGATCGGGGATGTCCAAATCTTTATCATCCTGGGCCACAACATGAAAAATAGAAAGAGCGCGTCGAAAAAAGAATTTAATAGGCTGGAAGTATATGCTAAGTTTGCATAATAATTTCCTTTTGCACTAGCTGTATGGCTACTGCTGTGCAATAATTGGACAGCAGTATATTTATTACTTTTACTATTTACTATGTGCTATGTGGACCAACCAGCAGGAATATGAATTCAGCAGAAAAAAAATCCACCCATTTTTATACATCTCAGTGGGCGGCCATTTTGCCCATGATGTCATTTTCAGTTGACAGCATGTGGCAGTACAAGGCAAAATGGTCGTCCCCTGCGATGGATAAAAACAGGTGGCGTTTTCTTATTAATTCATGTTCCACAAATCCAATATTAATCAGAATGCCATGTTTAGACTATTGGGAGCAGATAGATCATATTATTTTATATAATACTTATGACTCAACTTTTCCTTTAAAATCTGTAGTAACAAAGCAAACCATTATTAACGTTAATGTGATATTTAAAAAAAAAAACAAGTGTCATATTTAGGAACATTCATTTTATTCTTTTCTTTGTTTGATATTTTCTTAATTTTGTATTTAGCTACAATTTTTTTTTTATTAAAAAATAAAAAATAAGTCGCAGCATTCAACTTTTGCTAATTTTATTTTTTAATTTAAGATATTAGTGTAATATTTCTTAACATTTTTAACTTTTTCTCTTAACCACCTGACGTGTGTTGGTTTAGATTTTGTGACAATGCGGAAGAAAGTTAAACAAAAACTACACCTAAAATTAAAAAAAAAAAGTTTATTAACAAAGCAAAACAAAAAAAACGAACTGAAACTTCACTTTGCATTTATATAACTAACTAAAACTAGCTTTAATTATAGCAAATGTCCTTCATTTTTGTCTTTGTCAATTAATTTCATACATGATCTTTTAGGGTTAATTTGAAATTTTGTTATTTTGGTATTACAGTATGGCTGCACAGAAAAAGGAAGGTCAAATGTTTGTTTGCGAATTGTAGTTTTCTTTATTTTATTATACATCACTTAGTGGCCTTTAAAAAAAAATATTTGCACTTGACAAATAAACTAATATTGATTAATTAAATTCAATGAATATAAACTCAACTAAAATAAAGCATTAAAATTTTTTTTAATTAACCCGCTCTAAAAACTTATTAAAACTCCCCCCAAAAAGAGCCAAATCAAAGTCAGTTTTTTATTTTTTTTATTTTTATTTTTTTTTATCTATTGCAAGCAGGAGGGCAAAAAAAAAAAAAGCAGTAGATTGCAAATGGTCTCCGGGCTGGTCTTTGGACGTCCCTCGCTTGGATTCCGCTGTACTTTTTCAGAGTAAATTCATCTAAGAAAATGACTTTTTTTTTCTTTTCTTTTTTTAGTAGCAGCACATAGATGGAAGCATCTTTATTTATAGCAGACTAGTGCTACATCTAAGAACCCCACTCAGGGAGATGGGCGTTGTGTGATAAGAGTGTAAGTAGTGCCTGATCACCCACCTCGGCGTGGTGCTCCTGGTTCTGTTGAAGGACCTCAATGACTAACTCCGCCAGGCGAATGGTTTCCTCCAGCTTTTTGGCAGGGGTGACTAAACGGCCTACATTCTCTGAGACAAAAGGAGGGCGAGGGAAAGGTTGTTAGTCAAGCACAGAACAGGTACCAAGGAAAAGGGGAATGAGAGTTCTATGGCTATGATTACTTGTTCTTATTTTTTAGGACAAGCTAAGCGCTTGCACTGTGATATGTCTTCCAAATAACAAGGTGTTCTACTCTTCTCACTTTCAGTGCATGTAGGGCTGCGGGACATAAAGCGACATGTGATGTTGAAAGGGTGTCAGGCTCATGTGAAGTCGACACGCAGATGGAAGCGCAACGTCACATAAAAGAAAATGCACACGGAAAAGTTGCATTGAAGAAGCATTTGGATTTGGAGCTGCTCCACCTAACTAGCAAAGAAAGTTTCAGAAAAAAACAAAACATACTGCATTAGTAAAAAGTATCTTTTTCAGGGAAGCATTTGCTATTTTTTTTTCCAGTTGATTTGAATGTTGTCAACAGTTGCAAATCGTGTGCTTATTCATTGCTGAACATTATGATGGCAAACAGTGGAATGATGCACATCATTTTCAATGGTCACATTTAACTCAAATGAAAACAGACACATAAACACATACTACTACTACTACTACTGCAATATTAATAAATAGCCCTGTAAGAATGTTCGATTGAGAGCCAATACGGGATTTACTGTCATTCATAGTATATTGATCAAGCTTGGTATGTGCTAATGTACATCTAGACCTCATGCATATCTAAAACCAAATTCAACCACTAAAGCATCCACTTCAAATTGTCCTTTACAACATTAAAATAGATAAATTGATGAATCATATAAAGAAGAATCCCACTTATTTATTTGTTGTGTTTACACTGAAAATAATGTAACAACGAAAACAAATTAATGAGTTGGAAACTAATTCACTGCTTCAACACCGATCATTTAAAGGTGAATTGGTTAGTCTCGGACCAGTTTGAGTGATTATTCCATTAAAAAAAAAAAGATGCTACTTAACAACATGCATATAGTGCAGTATATTATCATTTTTTTTTATATAATATACTTTATGGAAGACGTGCTACAGAGAAATTAACCAGTCAAGGCATGCATGCATATATTTTTGTGTATATTATTCATCGTACTGTATAAAGCTTGGGGTCACCAACGCCAGTACTTGACAGCCCTAGCCTGCATGATTTAGATGTTTTCCTCTTCCAACACACCTGATTCAAATGATTAGCTCATCAGCACGTTCTGATAATGAAACCCTACAGGATAGGGGCCCTTAAGGACCAGAGTTGGTGATTCCTGGTATAAAGGATGTACTTGAGGGCATGTGAGGCAACATGTACATATATGTAATTAAATACATGTATGCCATGTATAGTACATACTGTTTGTGTGTGTACACACCATATATACACCATACAGTGGACCGCCGTCCCAATATTTTATTTTTAAAAAATATTTTCTGTTCCCGACACCACCATTTCTCATGGAAGATGCACGTTGAAAGAGTTTGCAGTATTTTTATTTTCCTATCCCCACGAAAAGCTGGGGTCCACTGTATGTGTAAATATGTTCATTAAGCTCATTATGTGTTTTATATGTGTTTTACATATAAAACATTTACAGATACAGGTACATACATATGCATGTAGGTATATGCTGTATGTGTAAATATGAGTGTGTGTGTGTGTGTGTCTAAACCAGGAACTAAACATGAGTTCACCTGGATCCTTCTGATCCTTTTGACCTTTCTCAACTTGAGCGCGAAAAAGAGGAGAGAGAAGATAAACAGATGTTTACAATTAGAGGGCTTATTAAGCTTGTTTTCACACTATCAAGGGGGACGTTTAAAGATGCTCTTCATCCCCATCTGAGGGGTTCGGCTCCAGCAAGTGAGGGTCTTGGCAACAGACATGACACAAACACATAATCAAAACATAGACGCTGTAACGTAACCTGTGAATGAAGAAAAGTGATAAGATGCTTGTTAACAAACAGACAAAAGCTCAGTAAGACGCACAGACATCTGGCAGGATCAGACAGGACACACGCAGCGACTGGCGAAAGGTCAAGTTAGGACAAGCCAACGTTTAAAGCGCTTCAATTGGAAACAGTCTATCATGTCGTCCCGTTAACCCCCGATTGTCCCAAGCCTACCTGTTGGGCATGGCACATCACTGACACATGATCAGACCACATGACTGGAGGAGATATCAATGTAAGCAATGTAAAAATGCATTCAAGTCAAAGGAATGTGCATTGAAACCAAAAGAAAAAAGCTCACAGACCAGACTGCTCATTCATGTCCACCCCAAGCAGATGGTTCTAATTAAAACAAAATGGACCCCGGCTGATTCTGTGGTGCTGCTCGGATCTCCCGACTGATTCTTTGGACACTCAGTCTCACACATAAAGGCACAGATAATAAAAATAAATAAACAAGCATGGCAACGAGAGCGGAGGCCGAGCTGGGTATGAGGTGAGAGGAGGGCTTTGGATGAAGGTACTCACGGATGGTTAAATCCATCACTTGAGACGCCAAGCAGAAGACAGGGTGCTCAAACATTTCCCTCTTTTTCCCTACGAAAAAAAAGGATCGGGGCATGCAAGAGGCTGGGGTCAGACGAGGGAATGCTGGAGGCTGAAAGCTGATAGGGCAGACGGCTGTCCGGGTGAGACTGCGAGTCAAATGTTCTCGGGTAATTGTAAAAAAATAAAAAATAAATAAAATAAATAAAAAGAGGAGCCTCACGAGGACAGCGGGAGGTCAGCTGACATAGCAGAGCAAGATAGTAAGGCTGTCTCCTTAATATCTTTTCAGCACACGCTGAGCAGTTCTTTTCGAGGCATAAAACGGCATCAGTGTGCAGTGGTGTAGTGCGGGCTGCCAGCGGGTTGGGGAAAGCTAAGTAGGCAAATGGGAGCCCCTATTATGTGGGCTGTTAGGTGGCAAAAACTACTGTTCGTCGTAAAAATACATACGGACAAATGTACTTCAGCACTAAATTAAAAATGAATTTTACGCATTTACAGTATATATAATATTCGTATTAATTGACGCATAAAAAATATTCTGTGCAGAAAAACATTATTTGCCACTAGCTAGTAGCGGCTAACAATTATCAACTGTAAAGTGATTAAAGTCTCAAATTAAAACATTTCAATGGATCAGCAGAGAAGCAACTGATTAAAGAAAAAAAATCCACCTCATCACTGCTGACTGTTTTGCATTTGATGAGAGACTATTTTGCAAGTAACTGTGCTTGCTAATGGTCTAATTTTTGCTGAAATGTTTCAAGACGCTTGTAGCATAGGATGGCCATGCTGTACTACATTAAATTTCACTTCACCCCTCACTATCAGTTCTGTAGTATCGTTGATATGAATATTTTAAGGCTAGCAGCAATGGGAATAGCCAAGCTAGCGAGGCTAACAGGCTAGCGAGGCTTAGAGCTACTCTCATTCACTGACAGTTTATTTTTATATTATCAGACTGTGTCACCTTGTTAGCAGGACATTTATCTGCTCCACAGTGTTACAGTTAGTGACGGAACAGATGTGTGAGTCATATGTACTCTGTAAATGACTCAAAGACTATTTGGTTCAATCCCAAACAGCTAGCTTTGGCTCGACTTTTATGCTAAGTATTACTACAGTATGTTCCCATAGCTAGCAAAAGCAAAACATGCTAAATTAAAGTCATTACCATTAAATTACCATTATCTCAATATCTTCTAACATTCCAGTGGACATTTATTTTGTATAGCACTTATCCTCATTAGGGTAGTGTGTGAGCTGGGACCAGCTGACTATGGATAAGATTTGGTTATCGCATATAGACAAATTTCTTCAAGCGCAAGCGCCCAACTACCCCTGCTGGCCACACACTACGCCAGTGTCATTGCGGTTTTACGCCACGTAAAGTGCCTGCGAGCGAATCGAGATGACGTCTCAAAGCACATGCAAAGTGGCGGATGCTGGCTTGTCGCCGATCAATCCCAGCATCTCTTAGTTTCGGAAGCCACTTTAGCAAACGTCATCCGATAGAGCGTAAAGCAACCGTGTGGGAGAGGAGAAGTAAGCAGAGTCGACAGGGAGGATAGCGGGAGACAGGGGTGACAGGAGAGCTGCTGGTATCTCGACGCGGGGGGTGTTAAGGGAAGGTTGACAGGAGTTTGGGGGTGGGGTTAGTAGAGGCTACACAGTGTGATTCCTTTGGGAGCCGTGACTCAGAGAGGACCGCCAAGTCCACATTGTCAAGGAGTCACCACGACAGATCAGCTTGGACAGCTTTCGGGGCTTTTTTGGGGGGAGTTGAATGCATTTTTACTCACACACACCTCTACACAAAGGGCAACTTGAGCTACTGAACAGCACAGAGCTAAAGTGGGCCTGAAACAAAGGAGAAAATTATTGCAGTGAGAGACAGCGAGAGCGAGAGCGAGAGAGAGAGAGAGAGAGAGAGAGAGAGAGAGAGAGAGAGAGAGAGAGAGAGAGAGAGAGAGAGAGAGAGAGAGAGAGAGAGAGAGAGAGATATCATCTGGGACAAAAGGGGACAAAAGACAAGTTGAGTCTCTTGCTGTCTTTTCTTGCTCATGTTAACCAGTTCATGTTAACCAGCGCCAAGCAGGCAGCTTGCTTAGTATAGAAGAACTTAGGGCAGAATAAAATTCCGATAACCAAATAATCAGCCGATTAATTTATTAATTTAAAAATATAGAATGAAAGAAAAAAAAAGACAACTGCTTTTTAATCACTCAGGTCCTAAAAGAACTACATAAAAACCAACCGTATGCACAAAGGGAAAAAAAAAAAAAAACTTTTGCATTTTGGTACAGATATGGATAAAAGTGCATATTCTGCATCCCCACATCATGTTCCACACATGCAATTTTATCTTATTAAACAAACACAAAGAAATTCACACAAATTAACACAGTAAAGAAAATTATTGACTTAAGACAATAAACTTCAGTTCGGGAATATGCTTTAATCAATAAAAAAAACAAACATAATTAAGTTATTTTGTCTTGAGTTAAAAATATGCAAAAACACATTCATGTTCAACATAACTACTTAATATTTTTTGTTTTTTTAAATATACAATTTGATTCAGATTAATTTGGAAGTCAGCATTCCTATTTACCAAATTTTCAGTGAACCATGCATGAATCATAATGGCAAAATTCTGCCACATAATGTATTTGAATTGGGTAACTATCCTATGAAAGTAAACAATATGGTACTGATTTTTGTTGTTGTAATTCGGTGTGTCACCAAAAACAATGACTTCAATTCACATGCCATTCTTTATACATATGCTGTCATATTCCGGCAAAGAGAAGATATTTTGGTTACCTTCAATTTTAGCGTAGTCTTTAATCCGCTGGTAGTTGAGGTTAGCAGCCTGCTCCAAACATCTGCGGATGACTCCTTTCACTTCCTCTGGAGGGACCGGCGTCGCAATGTCCTTCATCAGGACCTGAGGGTCACCGTTAAAGACAAGCGTGTGATTTGCTGATGTCATATCCATGTAAGCACAAATATGTACAAACCCTCTCCAGCAGAGATAATGTAGCCTTCAGTGCACCTTCGGGACGGCCAAAGGGGAAGCAATATCTACATGGAGGGATGAGGAGAGATGTTCATATTGATTTGAAAGTGGCGGAAAGTGCAACGTGCGTATAATAGTGTGCGCGTCACCTGAAATTTACAATCTGGTTTTCCAATATCACACGCAACCGCTCTTTGATGTCTTCAAATCGTTCCTTCTCGTCCACTTTGACGGTGCTCAGCCCGTCTGGCCTGCGAGGATCACAAAAACGCGTAAGAAGGGCAAGATAGCAACACGCACGATGATGTATAAATGAAAGCTCTCAGGTCCTTCACCGGCTGAACTGAGAGTTCACTTCAGGTTACAATGAAAACAACATAGTAATCAGAGATGAGAAGTAATTCACTACATTAACAATTAAGTAACATTATATAAATTGCATTATTCAAAATACTTTTAATGCAACATTTTACATGAGTACTTTTCACTACTACTTCTACTCGATTACATTCTCCTCACGACTTTTTTGTATCTATTTGACTTCATTCGTATTTTTTAAGGATTTAATTCAGTTGCAATTAGTGATTTTATAGGGAACAATCTTAAGTAGCACATTCCTATTTTACATTTTTGTCTCTTTAACCTTCATGCCCTGAATAAAAGAAAACAATTTTGAGTTGTTCACTAGTTACTCAGTACTTGAGTTTTTTTTTTTTGCAAATACTTACTTGGAGAACTACTTTTTACTTTTACTTGAATAATACAACAGTACTCTTACTGGAGTACGACTTCTGTCTACAATGTCTCACCTGTTGTGCTCTTGAGAGACTTTGGAATCCTTTCTTTTTCTAAACTTGAATATGAGGCGCGCTCGTTTAGAGCCCGTGTCAGGATTTGGCCTTTGGGAGCTCTTTGGGCTCATTAGGGCCTCGTAGCCCAGGGGCCCCCAGTAACTGCGGCCCTCTCTGACTTTAATGGACGCATAGGAGGATGAATAATATGGACAGTAAGAAACTACGGCAACAGAGGACAGAAAGAAAAGAACACAAAGAAAAAACAAGGAAACACGTGGAGATGTGCAAATGTTAACAACATAAATTTAAAGCAAACACAGTGACTGTATTTATGGAGCCGTAATGTGTTTTCTGCAGGCAATTGTGAGGACTGTGGGGAAAAAAAGAGAAGCTTTATTTACTGACTACCAGCACTCGTTGAAAAGAAAGGTGGTGAATTATGTTATGGATATAAATTTCAACCCTGAACATTTATAGCACTCTTGTGACCTTTTGATTTGAGAAGAAAAAAAAAAATCACAATCCCTACGCAGTATTTTTATAATACTATACCATTATAATCATTTCACGTCCTGTTATTCTACACTAAAGATTATTATAATTTTTCTTTATTATCATCCAGTTGGACTCCTTCATAGTAATGGCTGCTTCAACAATTACATGCTTGATTGCTCAGATAAGTGGGTGGGGAGGATTAGGTTGAATTGCTTTATATGCCGTACACAGTAAGGTGTATATTCACTAAAGGTTTTCATCGCCTTTGCACGGCGCTAACCGGTATAAATGTAGCAATCCGGGAGCGCCTAATTCACTAAAAACGCGCAGATGGGGAAATTCGTCACGAAGTGCGCTGCCAACCAGATTGCGCCATGGTGCGCCAGTGTTATTTGCGTGCATGTAAATTAGGTAATTTGCATACATTTGATGCAAAATATGCCCACCCCAATGCAAATGACACTCATTGATATGCAGCGTCTAATTCACTGCCAGCGCAAATAGCCACACCGAGTTTGCATGAAGCAAATAACGTTTATGGAAAGCATGTATAAACCAGCCGCAACCTCGATCCCGGGATCATGACAGCAGTGCATGTGGCACGGTGCACGTCACTTTCTGGCTCATCATGCAGAGAGGAGAGAGAAGAGAGAAGAGAGAGAGAGACAGAGAGAGAGAGAGAGAGAGAGAGAGAGAGAGTGTGTGTGAGGGGGAAGTTTTCTATGTTGGTTTAGGACACATAACGTAACCCGGGCTGATCGGCAATGGCAGGGAGGCATTTTACGATCATTTTTACGTGCCAGATGCATACTGTACGCCCACGCCAACCTCTGAAAATATATTATTTAAAAATGATTGCACCAATAATTTGTACTTTTTGAATGAATGACGTCATTGTCGCCCTCTCTGCTCTGTACAACGTAATGGCGCTATAAACGCTTACTCTCGGTCCAACCTCGCTTTCTGATTTCTCATTCCTTCGCCTCCTAACACCCTCCCACTGCACTGCCGGAGAAGTAGACAAACAAGTCAATTAAAGGCAATTAAGTTCAACAAGGCCGCTCTTTTACACAAGTCTGCAAGAAGAGCAAGTTAAGGTGATAGATGGTACTGTATTAAGGGTTACTGCAGGGGGGGGGGGGGGGGGGGGGGAACAACTTTTTGCAACAACCTCTATTTTGCGAAAATTCATCTATTCACCCGCGAAAAGTAAGGGAATACTGTATTAATGCTTCCTCTATTGTCCTCATGCCGTTGCCAGTCAATACTGTACGTCCGCCAAAATAGCACAAAATCACTCTGCCAGCCCCTCTCCTATTGGAGGACATCACGGTGCCGCCATTTACGAATAGAAGGCATACAGAATGAATGGGTTTGCTGTGCTATGGTAAGTGCAGTGTGAAAAGAACTTACTGGATAGAAGCTTGGCTTACAGGCTACAAAACGGTGTCAAAATAGCCCACAAAAAACACATTACAGTCCTGTCAATATAGTCAATGCATAAATCAAAATACAAGGACAACATTAAAATCAAACACACAAAATAATAGATGTGTAAAAACATAAAATAACTGATGCAATGAATGCTTTCCCCATTCTAGTGGTGCAGCATGTTCACAACAGTTTTTTTTTTGTTTTTTTTTAAGGCAAACTGTGTGCCTATAAAGCAATGGAAGATTGAAAAACAGAGGTTTGTGCACACCTGTTCCCGTGCACGTGGGAGGCACAAAACGCAAAGCTGTAGTGCAAAAGAGTGGGGTCGATAATGGCGCCACTCTCCGCCCTCTCCAGCAGATCGCGCAGGTAACACAGATGCCTGTGGCAACCTCGGACGCCGTTCCTGGCACAGTATTCGTCCAAAACAAACACCTGGCCCGGGCTGAACCATCCCTGCGCGGCACAAAGGGGTCAGTCAGTAACCTGCGACGCGAGTCAAACGGGCGCGGAGCTCACCAAGCAGCAGAAGGTGTCGTTGAGCCTGTGGTCCAAGGTGAGCCGCTGCACCATCTCAAAAAGCGAGGCGTGGTCAAAGCTACAGGGGTTAGCCGAGATAAACTCATCCATGCCGTGTTTCTGAGCTCTGTCAGCATCTATCCAGCCAACAGCACAGGAAGAAGCACACGGTTCAGAGGAGAGGATGTCAGTGAGGCGCACGCTAAGTCTTGGTCATAACACAGAAACATCAGGGAATATCTGAATTTTTGTTGCTGGTGAAGGGGAGGGGGTTCTTCTAAGGGCAAATTATAAACATTAACAGCTTACATTGTCAACTTGCATTGTGTCAGACAGCGTAAAGAGATCTGACGTTATCAGTGGGAGAGCTCAAGCTACGCTAGGAGCGACATACCATTGTATGTGCATCCGCGTTTTTTTACAGCGTCACAATCCCTAATGGTTTGCAGGGTGTCTTTAACTAAAAGTAATGTCATCAATAGATTCTGCCATTCCTTATAGTTGTTTGCCACCCAGTCGTGTGCGATAGAAGTGCTTGACTATATCGAAGGGGTCTCTGGATTTTAGATTCGCTATCAATCTCAGCGTGAAAGTCAATGAGGAGATTTTTTTTAGGGAAACGGAAATGAACATGGCTGATGACTGAGTATTAAATCTTATAATGAAATCCTGCGACATTCCTTGTGCTTTGATGTTTGTGAAAGCTCACAGCACAACATTCGGTGTACTTGAACAATCGAATGAGTTCAAATACAAGGGCTGGATCAGAAATAATTAAAAACATAAATAATCTCAACGTGCAAGTCATTTTCATAGATTATGGGACTGACTTCCAAATTATTAGATAGTACTTTTTAAATGTTTCTTTCCATTTGGAATGAAAACAGTTTATTTTGGATGACTACCTCGGGATTGAAGTAGAACTTCACTAATTACAGGCAAAAAAAAAAAAACCTAGAACAGAAAATGGTTGTCAAAGGATATCCCTAATTTGTCAACATGGTGGAATATAATAATGGACATTTAAAAAAATGGAAGGCCAAACAGCACTTGTAAATCAGAATCACGGTTGGTTCGAGACTTGTTGGGAAAAACTGGTTAAGCTACATTAAAATCAAAAAGCCCCATTTAATTTTGATCTAGGATACGGTAATTGGAAAACAATGTTACAGTTGTTGTTGATGTTCATGATGCTAACATTGTTTATATTGTTCTAATTTGCATTTTTTACATTTTGTTTTCCCTTTCCATTCTTTGGATGGGAAAATTTCTTACGGCGGGATTAAAGATGATGCGCATATTTTTGAAAGTGTGAACTGTACCAATCTGTAATAGTGTGAAAAGTTACAAATGAAGAATTACAAAATCCAAACAAAACACGAATAATAATATAATGGACATGCCTCACCTAAGCAGGAGGGCATATAAACATGTGGAACAAGAACTTTGCTTTCAGTTTTCACCATTTGAGACGTTAAAAGAGAAACCCACGAAGGTGCGAAAAAAGAAAAAAAAATCACTCTATTCATTCTTACAATGTCTTGGAAATGTTGTTTTCCTTCTGAATCAGGAAGTAGCTTGCCAATTAAAAAGTGAATAGGAAAACAAAGAAAACAATATGTGCACAATTTCCATGGAACTTTGTGCGCATGAGCAAAGAAAGAACCCATTAAACTTTGGTACGTATTATTGACTTTTTTTAGCATTGTAATAGGGCTTTTTTTTTTGTTATCTTTAATTTCTCAGGATACATTCTTCTCCATCCAGTCGTTTAAGTTGCGGTCGAGCTGGAGCCTATCCCAGATGACATTGGGTGAAGAGGCCATACACACATTTTCTCTTACAATCCTCATGCAATTTGATGCTAATTTGATAGCTTAGCCTTGCTCTTCTTCATCTTGTAAGTATGGAAACAGCTCTTACATTTGATCTCATTTGATTGCACAGGTGTACTTAATGAAGTGGCTGTGAGCGCATATAGGTGATGCGTTCGTGTCCTCTGTGTGAGTGACAGGCGTCAGTTCCGTGACACACAGACAAGGTGAAGATGGCTCGGGAAGGGCGTGGGGTGGAATGCGCAGGCCAGATTTTGGGGGCCGGGTTGGGCTTGGAGAGAGACCAGGTGACGTCTGTCAACCTCCGGGTGGGAAAGGCTGATGGGGGACAGAGTGCAATGCGATTGGCATTCTGAGATACTTTCTAACGAGGGAAACTACAGAAGGTTACTTTAATCTGAGGAGGGAAAACCTGCGATGCGACAAGTTAAGTGTTAGGACAGGTGAGCTAATGTGAAAGGAGAGGACACATGGAGTGTGACAACACAAAGTGAGGATGGGGGACACTGACAGAAGTTAGGGTTGAAAAAACAATCGGGAAGTGGACAAAAAGACGATATAGCGGGAAAAGGAAGACCACAATGAAAGAGTTACTGATGGCCCAGTTACCAAGAGGCAATATTGCAAGGGTGTTGGGCGAGTGAGACAACATTCAAAAGTGTGAGCAGAAGGTGTCTGGCCTTTATGTCCTTTGTTTGGAATAAGTGAGGACATAATGAGTAAGTGCACTGGGCTCGCTCAACACCACGGCACAATTCCAGCTTACAAATAGGAAGAGCAAGAATATAAGCGAGTATGTTTGCAATAACACGAGCACATGCTTGGAGGACGAACCGTGTGAATTTTATAAACGTCATGCAGCCCCGTTTTGAGATTCGAGCCTTTGAAATTCTCTTTCTCTCTCTCTACGCATTTGCAAGTTGACAATACTTGAATGTGTTGCAGTGTGTTCATGGTCATCTACCGAGCAGACTAACAGGCATGTCACTACCAAAGAACTCGAACAGGGTAGCAGTTCGGTGCAAGTATGGGTAAATAGCATGAAGCCAACATAGGCAGAACTGTATCATTCGCTGGGAGATGGGGGAAGTGGGAGGGGGGGTATGAATGGAACCTCCTGTATTGACAGAAGAAACTAATGGACACAAACAGAAGTGTCCTCCTACTCAGGCAAACCAAATGCTATAAGGGGTCTCGGCTTTCTGGAGGTGGACCACTGGACTTGCCTCGACGTCTACAGGCCCGTCTACTGCAGGAGGAGTGGGAAGAAGGGGGGACAAGGGAGGAGTTCCGGAGTATTTCATCGTAAGAAGGGGCGGCATTAGCTACTCCTTGTCTTTGGCATTCAGAATACTCCGCATACATATTTGCCAACTCTCGTCAGGGCAAGAAGAAGCAAAACATAAACGTCTCTGAGCAAATTGAGCCCTCTCTAGTAAAGCACGTCAGCAATGTCACACATTGACTCCACTCTCTACCTTACATCAAATGAATTATACATGTTCCATCGATAGAATATTAAAGATTTGTTTCCAGCTCTTTAACATCTCATTAATATTGCATGTGAATATTTCAGATTTCAGGCCAATCCATCTTCATTCTAGGTCATCAGATTGCTTTACTCTTGAGGGATCGGGTTACCAATGTGAGCAAAGAGAGAAGGCAATTATGCAGGAACAACTATCATATCCACTTTAACCAAATACTAAGCCAAAAAACAAAAAAAACAAAACAAAAATAAAAACGTTCTTAGAATAAAGACATGCATCCTATACTGGCACGAATGGATGCTTCTATAATTTGATCCTCAAGTGGAGGTTGTCAAAAAGGGAAAAAAAAAGGAAAAAGTTCTCAACTAAGATCTAAAGACATGAAGCGAGACATGAAGAAGGAGCAGAGGGAGGAGAAAGAGCAGGAAGAAGAGAGAGAGAGGGGCAGAAAGAAAAGAGCGTTGCATTTGTCAGATAATCGGCGGGGATTATCTGAGCTGTGCCGGCTACAGGGAAGCACTTACCCTTGAGTCCAGCTAGAAGACAGCAGGGTAAGAAGGGACAAACCAGAATAACATAAAGACTAGCAACAAGGCTGGAGGAGAGCAATCACGAGAGACCCTGACTGACCGAGCAGCTAGCGGCATTACTGAAGAAGGGTAGACAGGCAAAGCATGAAGAAGAACACACAACTGAGAAGAAAAACAACAACAACAATAACAACAAACAACAAAACAACAACCGATACCGACACGAGACCTCGTGGCTTGTGAGTACATGTGAGGACGACGTGTGACAAAGACGCTGAGGCGGACTCAAGAGAGAACGAGGCAGACAGAGATAGAGGAAGAAAGCGGTTAGTAACCTCGTCACTCCACTGTAGTGTTTTGTTGTCCATTTTTAGGCCAGTACTTAACGAGCGGACAGCTACTGATTAGGTTTGTAAAGGTCACAGGAATTAAGAGGTGCCACTATGTTTATATCAGGGATTCTCTGAGGGCCAGCAACAAAAAAGCAACAATCTATTATTTTTATTTCTCTTTCTATCTAACCTCGCTATCTCTCGCTATCGCTCGCTATCTAACCACATGCTAGCTAGCCACTCAAGTAAATTAAAATTACAATGAAAATATACATTAGCAGGACAAAATTTATATGAATTACTTTTTTCAGGTGATACAACATGATGTCGAAATATGACTATAACATACCAAGTGCTAAAAGGACATATTTGTTTACGTGAGACAGTACACGCCTGGTAGCTGTTCCCATGTATTGTGGAGGATACAAATTCCTGTCTTTAAATGTATTTCAAAATAAAAGCCCCAAATAGGTTATTTCTTTTTGGACGCATCCCATGTGTGCCATTGTGGGGTGGGATGGAACACAGCCGGCTCCCAGCAAATCGAAGCAGCTCCCCTAGTTAATTCATTTAAATTATATGTCGCAAACAGAGCCGCATGTGTGTTCTACATGCGGAAGGCATTTGATAATATGCATTTAATAATAAGAAGAAGAAGAACATATAGTCACCTGCGCATGTGACGTGGGAAATTAGAGACCTCCTTGCCCTGTTATTCGCACGTCCATGTGTTTTAGCGGTTCTGAAATCTATTCTACTTTTTGTCACCAAATTGCGAGATGTGCGGCAGCTTGTGAAGTGTAACGCGCCTTCCAAAGTCACAAACATACTAAACTAGAGTTGCCCTGGCACGAAAATGAGGTTGTGCCCCTTTTACGCCAAGCGCAATAAGGACATTTCGAGTTGGCCCCAAAAATTTGGAATGGTAATGTACTTGACATTTAACTTCATGTAATGTGTTGCCAGTGGTCACTGCAGTATTGGACTTGTCAAGAGTACAAATGCAACACTACCATGTGGTCTCCTATCATTGTTTTGGTTGTGAGACACTCACACGTTTACACTTAACACATACACCCTCACAGATGACTGTTTTTAGTATGAAGGTTGAAAGTATATATATAAAGAAAATCCCTTTAAGACTTGTTTTCAAATATTTCACGCTGAAAAAAACACAGTTCTTGCGTAATTAACAGCCGCAAGGATACTTGTTTGAGCCTTCTTCATTTAAAAGCAGCGTTGTGTAAACAAGCCCTAAAGGGAATCCTCCATCATTTTCAAAAGCCTGACAGAAAATGTTGCAAACATGCTTTTTGGTAGATCTGAAATGTGAGCAGACAGTTACTTGCAAAGGATTTCAAAATAAAGAATCCACTTTAACGTTCTCTGCTTCAGTTCCTCTTATTTCCTCGTTTGAAAAGAAATCAGGTTCAGACTGGAATGAGAACATTTACTGTGATGAGTTCAACAGGGAATCATCCTCTTTGAATTGCTTTTTATGTTTTCGGACTAATGACTTGGCTTTTTTTTTTGCAGGGGCTTCTTCTCCGAAAACCCACTAAGAGCCTACAACAGCTGAAATCAGTTACAAGAGGGTGTGCACACTTTTGCTACCATAGTATCATCTTTGTGCTTTCCCTTTTCTATTTTTTTTCCCAGTGTAATTATACAGGTTATATGTCACATGAATGATGAAAAAAGATTTGAATAACTTGGTGTCATTTTATATCAGAGAGACAGGGCCTTTGAATAGGGGTGTGTAGACTTTTTATACCCACTGTACCGCACATGTCGTTTTAAAACAACGTCTACAGTAGATCTTGAAATAAGTAAATACTAAATTCATAAAGTTTTAGCTAATACAGTATAATGTTTAAATGACATGAGTATTCCAAAATTTTATACAAAAATATTAAGATAAAAATGATCCTGTTCATCTGTTTTTGCTGAGGATACTTTTTTTTTGTTGTTGCTTTATTTTTATTTATTTATTTTGCTTAAATTTCACTATTGCCTATGATCTCGTTTACAAAGTATTTGCGGCTATTCCTTACTTTGCTAGGATAGCATATCTCAAGTAGTGCTTACTCCTAATAATAAAGCGTTTCATTTCAAAAGTCAGGACTGTTGTTGAGCACTGCAGCGGAGTCAGGAGGGCGATGTACATTATGATCCCAGTGCCATTCAAGACCACCGGGGGGGGGGGGGGGGTGAAACATGTTTGCGCAGTGTGCCACAATGTTTCAGGGGATGGGGACGAGGGATTGGTGAGGTCGCGTTCACCGTGGCGAGGCTTTGAATGGCGACGGCTGGCGTCAGAGGAGTCAACTAACCACAAGAACGATCACATACTGGACAAAAGAAATCAATGGAGAAACAACATAGAATTTATGTGATAGGGTTCGGAGGAGCTGAGCCAATTTGTGTGTGAATTAATTTAGTTGCCTTATGAAGATTTTCTCTACACAAGATGCACACTGAAAATCCTTATTTTATTCCGAATAGCAGGATCTATTAGGAAGTGCAGTATTATTACAATTGTTTAGCCAATTGAGAATGGCACGATTATCCATCCATCCATCCATTTTCTTGACCGCTTATTCCTCACAAGGGTCGCGGGGGCTGCTGGCGCCTATCTCAGCTGGCTCTGGGCAGTAGGCGGGGGACACCCTGGACTGGTTGCCAACCAATCGCAGGGCACACAGAGACGAACAACCATCCACACTCCCAAGCACACCTAGGGACAATTCGGAGCGCCCAATTAACCTGCCATGCATGTCTTTGGAATGTGGGAGGAGACCGGAGTACCCGGAGAAGACCCACGCGGGCACGGGGAGAACATGCAAACTCCACCCAGGAAGGTCCGAGCCTGGACTCGAACCGGAGACCTCAGAACTGGGAAGCGGACGTGCTAACCACTCGACTACCGTGCCGCCTGGCACGATTATATTTGTTATAATGTATATAATTTGCTGTAAATGCGGATTTATTTTAAATGCGCGATTTGGGGAAACGAGAGACAGTAAGAACAGAATTGGGGACAGATGTCACACGACTGCAGACAGTCTTACCTTCACTTTTCTACCTGACGTGGTCTGCTTAGATTGTAGCCGTATACTGTATAAAACACATCTGGCCACCATTCAGTGAATATAACATGCCTACAGTTTGGAACCTGAGCAAGACATGCTGACGTCAGCTTAAATTCCACCCCAGCAGGCTTGAATGTTCCGATCTCATGTCAGGTGGTTGCTGTGCTTTCAACACAACTATGGTTGCTTGTGAGCTGATGGGGTAGCCTGTTGGGTTGGCACCTTTGGGAGTGGGCGGAGTGAACGAGTGCTGGTCCAATCCGTGAGAGGTGTGTCTTGTGTGTTAGTTCTACCAGCACGTTTGTGAGCGCAGGTGCGGAGCGCATGAGCGTGCGACATTCATGAGCCGTCACTGCGGCGTGGATGGAAAACTACCTACGGCTATACGTCAGCGTGCCGCGCGTCGGCCTACTTACAGAACTGAGAGATGGGAGCGTCCATTTGGGCCGAGGCACCCCCTTTGGAGTTAAGTTTCTGGACCTGAGTGGGCGGGACGGGCTTGTGGGACTGGCCGGTGGCGCGATACATGGCCTGGACCCACAGGATGCGGTCCTGCTCGTCATCGCTGGCGAAGATCACAGTGTCGCCCTCCTTCACCGCGTTGAAGAAAGCCCTTCCGCCATCCAAGCCTGACACAACAGCGACAATTCAGACTTGCTTCCCAATTCAAATCAAGAAATGTTTTTGGGGATCGATGCCAACTCACCTGGCTGCGGGTCACTGTAGTCCACAGTGTAGCCGTCCAGCTGGAGGAGCTCTTGCGGTTCTGACTTTTTCTCTCTGTAGCTGCACATGGCGAATGTGTATTGACTCACCTTGGAGACAAAGCGGGAGATGTCACTTCAGAAAAATACACATTTTGCAGTGACATTCACACATGGAAAAATGATTCTTTGTAACAAATGGATTGATTAATAAAGGCGTTTTCAGTGTAAAAGTCTATTGTACTTTTTCTCTTGTATTGCATTCAGACTCTTAGTTGAAGTTGAATGAAATAAAATACCACATTTAAATATCAATGGTAATGCCTACAATGCATTTACTTCTATGCATTAAAAAAAAAAAAAAAAAAAAAGTTCAACTAAAACAATATTTCAGGAACCTAAGATTTTGATTCAGAACTATAATGTAAGTATGAATGGATAGACAGAATAGTTTTTAATTGTAGTTCGATTATTTTGGTACCATATTTTGTTCAACAAAAGAGACAATACAATGCAACGATGCAATTCTAAAAAGTAGAAGTCCATATAGTTTTTTTTTTTTTTTTTTAAGTATGTTTTTTGTAAAAAAAAATAAAAATAAAAAATGTGCATCTCAATAAATTGGATATTATGGTAGGCTGAATTTATTTTAGAATTTCAATTTTAAAAAAAGTGACACAAAATGATAGTTCATGATTTTATTTTATTTTAGAATTTTGCTAATCATAGTCTCATAGCTATACTAAATCTCTAGAAAATAGAATATACGCACACAAAAACACGAGAATTATTTTTAAAGTATAATTAGTTGGGAATCAGCTTTTTAAAAATTTGTTCCCAATGTGGTTAACAAATCTATACTATATTATATATGAGAAGTTAACTACCGGTACTGAAAATGAACTCTTTACGACATTCTAATATTGTGATAGCCACCTGTATATAAATAATTTCATTTGTAATCTCATTTGATTGTGAATGTGTTATATTATTCAGTGGCAAACTGTAATTTTACATTAGTAAGGTTGCAAAATTATTATTATTATTATTATTATTATTGTTGTTGTTGTTGTTGTTATTATTATTATTATGGCCCTTGTGAGGAATAAGCGGCCAAGAAAATGGATGGATGGACTATTACATGAAAATGTTGAAATTTTATGTGGGCAGTCATATTACAAGTAAAATAAGACTCAAAAACGTCACCATTTCACCAGGACAAGTTTGAATTTTATAAGACAAATGTAACAATGAGATTTTTTTGTACTATGTGAAAAAGTTTGATGGGGAAAATAAATGTAAACTTCTTTTTATTGTTTTTTGTTTTTTAATTATTATTGTTTTAATCGCGTCAAGGGTAACAATATAAAGAAAAACTCACTTGCACAAGAACAAAGAACCGTTTCTTCCAGCGCTTCCAGACATTCTTCCCAAAAGCCCACAAATACCTGCCAAAACATTCAGCACACACAAAGACTCAAAAGGAAAAGAAGGGTCTCATTAAAAGGTTTTCTTCATCGATCCAAAGTGCTGTAATTGCAACACATGGCGTATTTTTTGTCCTCAATCATTGTTGAACTTATATTAAAATTTAAAAAATAAGTTCATTCTGGTGTCCACCAGAGGGTGCTGTGTACTTCCCAGTATTTTTCCGCAGTACGTGATTAGAAAGGAGGCCAAAGAGCTGAGAAGTCTCCTAAAACGGCATGGAGAAGTGACAGGCCCACAGCCAGCCAGCTGCTTACACTTACTTACCCGCAGTGTTTCATGTTTTGAGGTTTGTCCATGCGAATGGCCAGTTTGATCCCGAGGTTTTGATCGGGGCAAGCTTTGGTCAAGGTCATTTTATGGAGCTCAGACTGCTTGGGACTGTTGGGAGTCGGATGGAGGACAACCTGCATTTCAAGCAAATCAAAAACCAAGAGGTGAATAAATTATTTTGTGTGTGGTTTCTGACGGAGCGAGCGTTTGACTTGTTCTGCAAGTGAACGAATAAAAGGAATGGAGGCAGAGAAACAGGCCAATGCTTCACGCTGCCTCTGTCTAATCTCTCTTTGGTGCATTAAAGAGCTTTGAGGAAGTCTGACTTCCTGCCAGTGCTACTGCAGTGGGAGATCACAAGGCCTTGTTACAGCCAAGGTCACCTCCACTTCTGGAACCGAAGAGTAATCGCCAATATATCACCACATTGCTACCTTTCCCAAAGGAGCACTCCATACTAATTTACCCTTCAAAGATAGGTATAGCGGCTTGAAAGAAGCACAAGAGCATCTGTGTCATTGCTAGGGCGACCTTGGACAACCTACTTTACTGCTCTATAGTACTTGTGGTATCTTTTGGTGGCTTATATAATCTGTAGTTCACATATTTCTCACGGTTGGCCTTTGACAGCGTCCTAGCATGAAGTGAGTTTGCAGGCTTGGGCAGTTTTTAAACAAAAACAGCCCAATTTTTATGGGTTGGTATGTACAACATTTTTTGGGTTGTTTTGTACTAAACATTCCAGAAAGTTGGAAACTAACCAACTAACCAAAAATTGGGTTATTTTTGACCTAGCAGTTTTAAGGGTATATCATATTAAAACTTACATATCGCTGGCATCTAAAGGGACACTTGACTCATTTAGCCATTTTCAGTAATAAGAAGATAATATTTTGTCTATAATTATTGTGATAACTTCATTATTCTTCATGAACAATTAATACTTTTAAAGACTCATTTTGTCAATTACTGTCAACTGAATATGACATCGTGCATGCTCAGGAAACAGGTAACGACCAAACAGTTTGCTGACCAAACCCAGAAAACGGGTGAGCCGTGATTGGTTGTTAACTATTTCCTCAGCACGTGTGATGTCATCTTCAGTGGCTAGCAAGTGGAAAAATGTGTTTTTAAAGTTATTAATTCTACATGAAAAATAATGAAGTTGTAAAATTAATTCTGGATTAAATTTTGGCGGTACAATATTTGGCCCGACCAGTGATATGAAAACCGATGTGCCTTTTTTTTTTTTTTTGACAAAAGGCATTTTCTTACAGGAATACATTCATTTTTTTCAAGAATAAAGACATGTTTTTAATATTCACTTTTAATATTCAAATTTGACTTTTCTTCCCTCGATTAACTATTGGCTTAATACATATTATTAGGACTTCATCTTGGAAATATACAGTACTGAAAAAAAAATCTTCTAGTAAAGATTCCTTTTTTTTTCCTGCACAAAATATTACTTTATTCTCAGAATGTTATTTCATATCTCTCTCGAGAAAAATCTGAATTTAATTTTTTATTGTAACATTATACATTTTTAATTCATTTTTTTTCTGCAAAAAGCGAGAGAAAAAAAAGAAGAGATTTTTTTTTTCTTTTTCTATAGGGCATTTAGGGGTACACATGGTAGTTATGTTATGAGTGTTGTCTCTGGATCCAAAAAGTTGGAGAACCCCTAATGTATGTACAGTATTTTAACATGTGTCTGGTGAATGCATAGTGAGCTTTCAGATGTTATTAAAGTTGACAGAAGACGACAACAAAGACATCAGCATCTTTCTACATGATTTGAGTGAATGTTTTGTTTTAAGAGAAACAAACGCGTTACCCTGCCCAGCTCTTTGTCCTCCAGTGCCAGCACGCCGGTGCTTTCGGTGAACAGTTTCACCTTGACGGCAGGCAGAGGGTGTGTGGTGGTGAAGTCCCCTTGGGTCCCCCAGCTGAAAGACACAACACGGATGACTCCAGAGGTCAGTTTCCATGACACCCCACAACACTAGAGACTTCATCACCTTGGAACTTTATTTACTGTTGTATGGGAGAAGGTTTCACTTTCGTCCCTCTACCTTTTGTCATATAAATCAAACAGGAAATCAATTGTATGGCAATCAAATTAATAAAAAGGCACGCTCTATTTTTTTTGACGCCGTAGCCATCAATCTGCAACATAATTGCACAATAAAAAAAAAGATCAGACAGCTCATTGTTTATAGACACGCACAGACCCGAATACTCCATCTTCCTAAATGTATTCTGCTGTTTTTACGCCAGACGTCTTAAAAGCTGAACTTGGCAAGATTTGAAGATCACAATCGACACCCACCTTGTCACACAAAGTGACTTAGTGGCTGTACAACAGGAAGATGCCAAAGATTCGCTCAAGTCAGCTAATCTCCATTTCGGTTTAAAGGGACAACAGAATGAGCCCCAACAGTGCAGTTCGGAATCAGCGCTGATAGGATGCACTGCATTTTTTTTTTTATATTATTTTTTTATTGTGGACATTTTTTTAGTGGCAACATTAACTTATGACAACAGCTCATTGCTGTGGATACTGAAACCTCTTTTTCTTTTTTTGTGTAAAGCTCATTCTATCCTGCAGCATTTGCACTACTAAAACTGATTCCCAGCAGGTGTTCCGAACCTGAGACAGACTTGAGAAAAGGTGAATTTTAACACCTGCCAGTAGCCTCTTACCTCACAGAACATGAACTTATAATCCCCTAACCATTAGGTGATGAGAGCTAATACACAATCTGTATGAATTTGACAGTCAGTTAATTCAACAAAACGTTTTTAAGAGTTGCACTTCAGAGCAAGGTTTCAATGGATAGAATCCACCCTATGAATGTTTCTTAATTGTAATACATCCAAGTTATGTAACGTCAACAAAGCATGTGCAATTGAGACTCGTATTGGTATTGATGTTGCTGAGAAGCCAGCAATGATCCTGAATGGCGCCATTGTGTATCGTGAAGGTGACTTTGACGCTCAATCTTTGAGTTTCATTCATGGATGTGACAGGCCTCCAACAGATACAAAGAATGGGACGCTCAAGAACAGGGCAAGGAAAGAAAAGGCTTTTATTATCAGACAACAGGTGTCATAAAACATCTAGAAGTGTCAATTTGGGACACATTCAACTGACAAATTTGAAGAGGATTTGGCATTTGAAACCCCACCCCACTCAACTGTTAACTGTCAAACAAATACCACTTCTACAAACAAGCAAAGATTGCCTGCCCTCGCAAAAAACTTTGCGTTCTCTCGCAAAGATTGCGAGGAACGCAAAGATTGCGAGGAACGCAAAGATTCCGTTCCCTCGCAAAACATTTTGCGTTCGCGAGGGAACGCAAAGTTGTTTTTTTCGCTTACCATGTCACCTTAGCTGCGCCGTAAACACTTCCGGGTCATCTTCCATGTGAACAAAAGCGACGAGGATGGAACGTTTGTAAACATGTAACAAAACAGTGGGAAAGCTTTCCCAAAGCGACTAGGATGGAGCATGTATTTTTCCACTGCTTTGTTTACACGTCGCTTTTGTTCACATGGAAGATGACCCGGAAGTGTTTACGGCGCAGCGAAGGTGACATAGTAGGCGAAAAAAACAACTTTGCGTTCTCTCGCAAAGATTGCGTTCCCTCGCAACGCAAAATGTTTTGCGAGGGAACGCAAAGTTGTTGTTGTTGTTTTTTTTTTTCTACCATTTCACCTTAGGGGCTCCGTACTATTTCCACAATGCAGTTCTCACTTTCTAAATTCACTTTCAGTCTTTTGTTTTGGGTATTATTACATTTGTGAATACAACTTTGTTGTTATTGTTGAGTGTTAATTGCTGTTTGTGTCTTACGTGGGCTTTGATGCTTCCGCTTGGTCAGTCTGGAGCTTCTCTCCTCCCTCCACTTCCATGGTGCAGTAGACAATCCTGTTGGGAGCCAGAGACTTCAGCCCCTGCACCTCCATAATCACCACCTGGAAGCACACACACCATGTCACCTCATTTAAGACAAACGGGACAGGGAGAATCTCCTGTACTTAAAACACCAACCAGAAATAGAACATGAAATTTACGTAAAAGTGAACGCTCATATCTTTACATATGTCCCAAAAGCATTTGGGAGTAATGTAGCACATGCTGCTCTGAGATTGTTGTTAAAAATAGCAAGGGGTCTATGTTAAAGGGACAAGCAAAGCCAAAATGGCTTTCCAGATTTTAATCACACCACCTCCTGCCATCAATGTATTCTCTTTGTTTAAACACTGTTTGTATGTGGCGCACATTCTGTGACGGCCTGGCGACGGGAAATTATTATTATTACCAAAATTCGGAATTTATTACCTCCTCCAAGGAGGTTTTCATCGTTGTTTTGTTTGTTTATGAGCGATATTATGCGCAAGCATAGAGCTAAAGCACACCTGAAACAAAGGAGAGTTATTGCAGTGAGAGACAGAAAGTGAGTGCGACAGGTCATCTGGGACAAAGATACACCAAGTAAAGAGTAAATAAAGACACTTGCCTCTCCTACTGGAGTCATAAAGACTTCTAAGTGTTTTTTTTTTTCTTATTCCTATTTCTCTCCCAACCAGTATTATTTATATCTACCAAGGAGGTTGACTGTTAATTTAGCAGGGCTAAATGCGACTATTCTGTTAAATAATTAAGCACGTAATATCCAGCCTTTTGTGAGATGTTTTTCAACTTAATCTTAATGACCTGCAGGGTCTACCCCGATTACTGCCCAAAGCCAGATGAGATAGGCTCCAGCACCCCCCCCCCTGCGACCCTTGTGAGGAATAAGCGGTCAATAAAAAGGATGGATGGATTCAACTTAATGACAATACAGTACTCAAAACCAGAAATATGCATAAGGTGGTTAAAAAACTGCCCATTTAAATGGGTCACATATAACATATTGTCAATAAATGTTTAAGGTTGACTTCCACTTTAAATAACGCCATACAAGATGAATACTACCCATATTGTGTTGTTTTCTCTTGATGGTCTATAAAAATCAAATAAAATGAAATCAAATCAAATACAATCTACCAATACAAAAGGCTGTGATGCATATATCAAAAAGTTCATTAGAAATTAAACTATACTTGAACTGGATGTGTTGAAGATATTCTTGGCAGATTTAAGATGGAATTTAGGAGGTTGAGGCACCAGTTTAGACAGAAACAGGCAGCATAATTGGCCTCTATGGAACTGTCACCATCCCTCCCACACACACAAACACACAAACATGCATGCGTGCACATACAGTCGACAAACAACATATGTAACAGTGAAAATTGCTCTGCTTTCATTTTTTACAGCATTTCTCACAACGATGCAACTACTTCGGCACTGGGCTGCAGAAAAAAAAAAAAAAAAAGTGTTGCATCTCGCACATGGCGCACTTGGAGCGGAAATAGCTCTGCATCATGAGGACCGAGCTGTGATGGCTCCCCGTTCCGAGTCGGTAGCTCGGTCTCAGACAAGCCGATAAGATGACTCATACCTGCCGTTAAAGAGCAGGTAAAGGGGGATCTATGTCGAGTGTCAGCCTGTTATTCATGCGGCGTCTGTTCAGCCGTCTGAAGAAGTCTGCTGTCGGTTTCTAAACTTAGTCTGAAGCAGATAAGGAGTCTTCGTGGCTTCTGATACAGACAACTGCACTTCTGCTCCATGCAAAAATATTTGTACACAAGGGTTTTACATAACATTGATTGGCGGTCCGTCCTGGGTGCACCTTGCCTTCCGCTCTAAGTCAGCAGGGACAAGCTGATGAATGGAATTTACATACATAACTCAGAGGCTGCATTCCTTTGGAGGCTGCATTTGAAGGCCGATAACAGCACCTTCATTGAAGGCTACCACAGTTTGAAGGCTGCTTCCAAAGCCCATGCGGCACTTTCTTTTTACATTATTTGGAGGCCATATATATCCCAAGATTGTTTGCACAGTGCACACCAAAACAAAATATCTCAATATACAGAAGGAGTGGATTTTCAGCTTCAGAAATGTGGAGTTAATAATGTTTTAAATTGCTGGAAAGGTTGGAATGTATGCAAAGTGTGAGCCTGCAAGTGCACGGAAAATGATTGATAGTGACTCAGTCGCGCCTTCTGACTCTGAATGATTGTTTTTCTATGACTGTGGTAGTTTCTTACAAGTCAAATGAGGTAAAAGATGGAGCCAGAGAGAACGGTGTTTTTTGTTTTTTAACTCGGAGGGAGTATCTTCTTTTGAAATGACTTGGTCAGAACCATCAAAAAGCCCCAAACGGATCACAATACTGCCTGCGGGTTTTAAACAGATTTTACCAATGTACAGGCCATACTGACAAAAAGTCACTCCAGCGTTTATGTATGTGTGACTTTAATAATGCTAGCATGTAGCCAGGAAGTGGCTAATGCTACATGCTAATTTAATCACTGCTTGAGCATGCAAGTGGCCAAACTCTTTCTATATGGCGCTTTGACGGCGTGAGAGGTCAGCAATGAAGTAACAAAAGACAAAGGTGTGTATAAACTATCTAGCAGGGCTTCATTGACTGCTTAACAGTTAATTCTTGGTAGCTTGCTAAATATTCACAGCCCTAATTTTCATCTAGGTAGGGCTAAGGGCAGTAACACGTGACACAATCCCCTCCATCGACCATGTCAGTCGAGTCACTCAAAGGACGCTACCTCCAAAGTGAAGGACAGCACCACATCAGACTTGGACAGCGTGTTTTCATCCTCCTGGCCCATGTCGATGATGGAAGTGTTGTGCCCTCGCTTCAGCTTCTGGAGCTTGAACTCCCCGCCCTTGGACACGGGCATGCTCTCCAGATTGGCCATCAGCTGGTTGACTGAAGACTTGAGCTCTTCAATGTACATGGCTTCCATGTCTTTCGACACAAACTTGGGGAACCTGCCTCCCTGCAGAGAGTCAGAAATTGTGTTAGTACCAGTAACTGCAGTAAATCCTGAATAAATGCGATTAATAGAGTCACTGGGCACTCGACATTACAGTTGGCATTAATTGGCCACCAAGCAGTTGTTTTTCTTTTTTTAATATACAGTTCTTCTTAAATTGGACAAGTATACCTAATGTTGTGGCCATGGGTGTTCATAAATACAGTATATATACACACACTTTTTTAAAGGGCACAGTGCTGCTTTCTGTGGGTGGTAGGCTCACACCTTCTCCACAGCATAGTAGCTATGTAACAAAGGCAAGGGCCCCCCACAGCGTCAAGCTCACCCGTGCAATCTGGTCGGCCATCTGAAGACGGCCATCCAGCTCTCTTCTGATCTGTGCAGCTTGCTCGTCCAAGTTGTCCAGCTGTCGAGAAAAAACATATGGGGAAACTCCATGAGTTCAAGTTAGAGAAATATGCCATGTGGTCAGAAGTTCAGTCGGGAAAAATAACACTATGATATAGTTCTTATTACGAACATAGAGGAGCGAAATGAAATAGAATGTGAAACATGAAATAGTTTGTTCATCATGATTTAATGCTGCAATTCAATTAATTTTGCTACTCTTCTTGATGAGCCTTCCTCGGCCACTGGGAGGCAGTATGATACAGTTATGCAGACACATGAATAAGAATAGAAGTACTGCTACTTGTAATATTGTCATTTTTCATAGAGCATAAAGTGCCACTGAGTATTGTCATTTTATGTCTGCATGTGTTGCTTTACACAAGCTAGCATCATATCGTACCAAATGTACATTAAATGGCGATGTTTAAATTACATTCCAGTATCATATTGAGTTCCATCTTAACATTATCATGTATGGTCACTACACCGGGCAAATTTACACATACTATCACTACACAAAACTCCGAAAAGTAAACGTTGAAAGGACCTTGGTGAGCACAGCAATAACACTGTTCTCCAAAAGTCCATATTAATCAACCTAATAGGATGATGTGACATGAGTGTATGCAAATGTTGTTAAAGGATAAAGTAATTTTATCCCCAAAATGAGTCCCGTAACAAGGTAAACTATCCCATTACAACCCATTTGAGGGCTGCAGTTAGCAAATTGACCACACGAGCGAATGATGGAAACAAATGCGGCCATGGAAAACAGTGATGACTGATTGTATATCTGACCAGATTGTTGCGAGAGGTTGTAGTCATACCACCATGCTGTGATAGCCAGCTTAAATTGAATAGATGAGAATGAAAGGAAAATCCATCACTGTATCACAGGCACCATGCTGCCATCGCCATAGAAACCAATGAAAGGCACAACTGTCTGAATTGTTATATTTCTTGTTGATTTGAGAGGCGGCTGGCATAAAATACGATCATGAGAGTAAAGCTCAGACAACAAAAAGATCTTTTGACTCAAATGAAAAACAGAGCTGTGGCACTCAACGACTAAACAAGGTTAAGAGAAGCTGCAAGTTCTGGCCCTGGAGGAATGAAAAGCAGATAAATTCATGCCTCCCCCTCATCAATAATGAATGGGAATCTTAAATTAGCTGACGCGGGGAAATAGAGGAGAGGTCTGATGTCTTTCTTGCTGCCTGAATCTGTACTTTTTTTTTTTTTTTTTTGCTTCACTTCTTCCTGCTCTTGGCAAATGTGATCGTGAGCAGACACCATTGCTTCTTGTGTGGCACATGGCTCAGAGGAACAAATTTTGCTGCATCAACACAGCTCCAAAAACATTTCTACAAAGAAGTGTAGTGTGAGTTTAAGTGAAAGACAACAACTTCACCTTCAGTTACCTTGGTGCTACATTGCAAAACCCCTGGATTTGATACAGACTTGTCTCTCGGGCTTCACCACATTGACTTGATTCCAACTGCAATCCTTTGCAAGAGGCACTAGACTTTAGTTGTTGTTGTTGTTTTTTGTTGTTGTTTTTTTTGCCAACTCTTCTAGACACAGTAGTGGTTTAAATTTAATCTCAGATACCATAGCAAGCGTGTCCTTTCCTTCTTCTCTTCTTTCAGTGGAGTTTATTTGGAGGTTGACAATATAAAGACCGCCACCTACTGGACTGGAGTGTGAACAGTAGAAAGGCAGGGGGAAAAAAAGTTCCTAAATTCTATGAAGAATATGGACCCCTTCATGGCCTACGTCACGATGACATCACGGTATTTACAGGAGGCAAAAACAACCGCTGGAGGCAACGAAGTGCAGCTAGAAGTAAACAACGCTGGTTGTCTGTTTATTCTATTCTATTTTTATCAGTTTACTCACATATTAACTCAAATGGCCGTTTTCCGCGTCCTTTCCGACGTGACCTTTCTGTGAAAATATGCTGACCGGTGTTAGAACCACACGCCACTGAGGTGTTTTTTGCCTCAAGCAAATCCTCGCCCTTTAAATTGCGTCACATTGTTTACAAACTTTGAAGGGGTCTATACTCTGCAAAACCTGACCTTACTGGACCATTGAACAAAATGACTCCTCCCCCTCACGCATACACACATTGAGTGATTTAATCCAGCAACGTGCTGCAGCATTAAATCGAGACCCTGGATCGGCTTTTAAAGCTCCACATACTGTATTGTAGTTTAAACCAATAATATGTTATATGTGATCTCACTAGTCTAAACATGACATTCTGATTAATATTACATTTGTGCAATATGAGTTATGAAGCAAAATCCAACCGTTTTTATTAGGGATGTTCGATACCACTTTTTTTCAGACCGATACCGATACTCAGACCCTCAGTACTCACCGATACCGATACCAACTGCAGATACCAGTAGTACATTTTGACAAATAAAAAAAATCACTAAAAGATATTTTTAAACAAATATATTTCCTTTAATTTTGAAAGAAAAAACAGCACAGTCACTCTTCAATAGTCTTAACGCTCGAAATAAAACACAAAAATGCTCTTTTAGTTTAAGATTCACAATTTTGAAGTATTTCCAAACCGGTGAAGTTTTGGTGAAAAACTGCTGCAAGCTAGCGCCAGTTACAGGCAAGGAGGACTCACTTAACGTCTTCCCCCTCTGCCATCGGTCGCTTGTACTCGTCTGCGTCACGAGTACGCGAGTACTTGAAAAAAGGCAGGTATCAGCCCGATACCAATACCTGTTATTGGTACTCGCCCATCCCTAGTTTTTTATACATCTCAGGGGGTGGCCATTTTGCCACTTGCCGTCGACTGAAGATGACATCACGTTTCCTCAGGGCTCAGGCAACGACCGATGACTGCTCAGTTGTTTTCTGAATCTGAGCTGTGATTGGTTGTTACTTGAGCAACACTGATGTCATCTTCAGTCGACAGCAAGTGGCAAAATGGCCGCCCCCTGTGATGGACAAAAACGGCTGGAATTTGCTGCATAACTAATTTTCCACAAATGTAATATTAATCAGAATGTGATGATTTGACTAGTGAGGTCACATATAACATATTATTGTCAATATTTTTTTGGGGGGGTTGACTTCCGCTTTAAAAAGATCCAAATTGCCACAAAACCAGTAGCACTCCTGATGGTGAATCCAAAAATTTAATGTATTACTGAAGCATGAGCATTCATTCGAATAACAAAAATTCCACCCATCAAGTACAAGAATAATAAATTCTGTGCTGTTGTACAATTTGGATCGTTTGGCCACTGAATGCCATCTTAGCTGCTGTTTTTTTTTCTGCTCCACTACGCACATCAAAAAGTGACTGTGTCCACATGTGCTCACAGTGACATCATGTCTGCCAGGTGGCATGTCCAACAGAGAAGAGTGAGTGTCAACTGTCGAGTGTGTTGACAGTGCAGGCCAGCGAACGAGCACACTGCTGCATAACCCAGAGTTGTTGTTTAGTAGAGCACATAATCAGACGCTGCCACCAGCTGCAGGAAAATGTCTGCACTTGCAGCGCAGAGTGCTGTTGGACAAGAGGCCGAACATCCTGCAGAGGAGAGTCCTCTCCGTCACGTCCGTTATCGGAAAACCCACCCTCGACCCGACCCGCCGCTTTTCTGCCTGAGTGAGTGTCTCCCTTCCTCTCTGCAGGCCATCCTGCGTCGCCTGTCAAAACACTCTCACGAGTGGGGCGCGGCAGACATCCGACCCTAGCGTTCCCAAATGAACTACTGGTGCCACGCACGGAGAAAAGGGACAGCAAAAGCTTGCTACTGTGCATTTTGATTCAACTTTATATGCTCATCCACTTCAAAATGTTATTCAGAAGTGCTCATAGTTGTATAGCTGACTTGTTAAGAGAAGTGTTAAAAACAAAACTGGAGCGCCGTATCGCATGACTGTAAAAAAAAGCAGAAAAATAGTCCTGGCAGACGATGCAAGTAAAAGGTCAAGCTGGAGGTCAGTGCCTGCGTGAAGCAGCAAGCACCCGCTGCTGATCCCTCAGCACCCCAATCTTTGCAGACCGCCAACTCCTAAAAGGTCACTGATGTCAGCGCGCTCACGGGCGTAACGTAGTCCGACAGGCAATCTCATGACAAATCAGAGCGACTATAAAAAAAGGTACGTCCTTCAGCCAAGCTGACAGAAAACACATAGAGAAGGGCGTCAATGCTGCAGTACAAGTAGTCCTCTAGTTACGAATATCCGAGTTATGAACAAGGGCTGACTGATGTCCATAAATGCCTTATTTCGTTCACAAGTTAACACTTTCATTGCCAGACCAGCAAAAAAATGCATCATTTGACGCCTTTTTCCGTCAATGGCAGTGAATGAGTTAATATTTTTAAGCGCGTGTCACATCATACATTACAGTACAGTACTGTACTGTAGTTCCCCTCTCTGCCACAACCTTGCCAAGCAGCACCGCGCCTTTCAACTACCTCTCTGTCCAGTGATGCACGGCCACTGTGCACGGCAAATACAGGTGCCAAGGCCAGTGGCCGCGGCACACGCACTCTTCATGCACCCAATATTGGCGCAACACCGTGAGTACATTTCAGGTGCTCTCCTGGAGGATATTCACGAGAAGCAGCCCTCATTCGTCTTCTTTATCAGCGCAGTCGCAAAACGTACAATATCTCTTCAGCTCCGAAATCACTTGAATCAGATTCGGCATCTTGACTCGTCATACGCGCCAATCACATTCATGTGCACTTCAAGGACAGTCGGAAAACATAATTTCCTGGGAACATTTGACCCAGTAATGCCTTCCACTTCAGCAGTCGCACATCAATTCAGTTCAGTAATTCCTCCACCATCTATATGTACAGTAAGCATGTTTATTTTGTTTTTATTGCATCATACTGTGTAAAAATATAATTCAAAGTATTGCGAGGAAAAGTGGTTTTGATAATTGATGATGGGTGGATGGATGATGTAATTTAATGTATTTTTTTTTAATTTAATTTATGTACTTACTGCATATAAAGTATATACTGTATTAGGGCTGAGCAATAAATCGGATTAATTCGATACATCGTCATTTTAAAAAATCGAATCATTGAAAATTTGCTAAATCGTGAAATAGAATTTTGACTTTTGGATTATTAAAAGCTGTTGTTCTTATGTTCTGTTACATCCATATGCTTTTATGTGTTGTAAGTTTTCACAAGTGGCAGAATGTTGGATGGGTGGTTTACAAGACATGTTTACATTAGCTACCAACTACTTAATTGTGGCATTCAAGCACAAACTATGAATGTTAAGTTTATGTTAAAACTGATCTAGAATCAGTATACGTTACTGGTGTCTGAACATTTTGCACAGGAATTATTTTTGAGTAAATGAAACCTTGAATTAAACATTTGTTGGATTTATTAGATTAAAATCTATTAAAATCGTAATCGTCCTGGATGGCTGCAAAAATCGAGATTTTATTTTTTGGCCATATCGCCCAGCCCTATACTGTATATCATTTAATTGTTTCATTTTTAAACATATTTTATTTTCTTATTTTTTAAAAATAATTCGACTTACAAACATTGTGTTCATAAGTTGAGGACACACCAGCCGAATGGCAGGTTAAAGGTGAGGAAGCAGAGGCATGAGATCAAGAGCCTGACTGATGTTAGTCCCCCCCCCACCCCACCCCCCCCCCGCCACGCCACCCCCGCTCCAGATGAATACATGGACATTAGCAGCAGACAGCCAGGACAGCCACAGGCGTTTTCATGTGCACAACAAAGGATGGAGCGGGCAGATTGAGAGCTGAATGGCACCAGGAGGAGTTGAAGCATCTGCTCTATATTTAGACCCGCGCTATGCAATTTGTGTGTGTGTGTGTGTGTGTGTGTGTGTCTGTGGTGGAAAAATGAGCTTCTCTTGTGAAGTGACAAACATGACATGGAAATCGGTGGCATAAAAAAATGTCACTTCACAATCAGTGGCCATTTCTTTATTTTCTTCATTTGAGTTGGTTTTACTTTGTTTTATTATAGCAACAACCCTACATGTGCTGTGACAATTGTTCCCCACTAATTCCTTTCTCTGACACTTCTCCGCTAGTCTAAAGAGGAAAGTGATATACAGCTGTGTGGGGGGGAAATGGCTCATTTTAACGAGCGGGGGCCTCACGATGACTCTCATGTCTGACTCATCTAATCATTTTAAGAATGGCGAAACATTCTGCTAAGGAAGAGTGAGCATAAATATTGATTTTAAAACACTTTAAACTGCTGATTAAAAAGTTTGCATGTGAAAAAAAATACTAAATGAGGAAAAGGGACTACTTGAGTTTCACATAAATGGTAGTTTTAGGGCCACATATAAATATACATATATATTTTTTAGAGAGGGGGGTAATATTCTGGGAAAAAACCTCAAATATATGCGACATTATAAAGTGGCAAATTTTTGAGAAAAAAAAATTCAGAGAAAAAAAATAAAGTGGAAAATTTGCAAGAAAACCCCCCCGCAAATTTATGAGACATAAACTCCATTAACATTTGAGAATTATCGCAAATTTGCCACTTTATAATTTCATAAATATTCAATTTTTTTTTCTCACAAATTTGCGAGTTTTTTCTCTGAATATTTACCCCCTCTAAAAAAAAATTTTTATGCGGCCCTAATATGCTGCGAAAAAGTGTTAGAATTTATTTCTGTAATTATTATTTAGTCATTTTTAATACAAGAGTTTGTGTTTCTAGTCCAGTTGTATTTAATGTATTGAAATTCAAGCTTCAACATCCTTTTTGACCACAATGATATGGATTTTGATATACTTAATTAATTTTAGTAAATGTTACAAAAAGAAAAGATCTGCCATCCAATACAAAGCTGTATGCTTTTTTTCCGTTTACTATCATCAGCTCTAGCGATGTTCAATACCACTTTTTCAGACCGATACCAATACAAGTACTCATCTCTTGAGTAGTAACCGATACCGATACCAACAGTACTTTTACATTTCATAAAAATAAAACAAAACAATGACAGATCATTTTTAAAGACTTACACCTACCCCAATCTAGAATTTTTACTTAAAATTGCATGAAATTAATGTCAATTTTTAATTCTTCTAATTTCTAGTTCCTAGTAAGTCATGAGCACCGCTAGCTTATTTTTAACATTGGATCAAATTAATATACCGCTATCTGGTGTCAGTACTCACCCATCCCGAATCAGCTCAATATTAATTGACACTGTCAGAGGTATTACTTTATTGTGAATAATATTTTACTTTAATCATTAAAAGGGCTATTATTAGAAACATCTCTCAGTGCTGATAGAGATAGTGAGATTGTAGGCCACTGCAAACTACAGCACAATAATAAACGTGCTGTATAATCAATACTTTGTCTTGGGTGTCCAGTGAGCATAATGTCAATTTCGGTCTATATTTAGTTGCCTTTGTTGGCATTGCAGCACAGGAAAAGAAAAAGAAGGGCACATAAAGTGTCAGAGCAGTCCAGTCACTTTCAGCATTCTGCCGCAATCCAGACAGCTTCTTCTCGTCTGCTATTTGGGTGCAAAAAAAAAAAAAAAAGAAGTAAATCCCCAATGATAATAAACCTCTGATGGCCTCTGAATCCCATACAATCTAGCAAAACGTTCCATTAAATCCCAGCAGCCGTGAGCCCCGCTGACGAAATTGCCTCCGAGTGAGGATTTTATCATTTAGCAGGCGGCGACAATTGATAGCGACTGGTTGCTTACTGAGGAGACGCTGAAAGTCATCATTAGACGGGTCTAATATATTCATTACGGCTGCAAATGGAATAAGAATAGGCACCTAAAACAGCTGGGGTAAGCATCTGGAAAGAGGCATTTTCAATTGTTTTTTTATGCAAATTCTGTTCTACTTATCGATATTCACTATTGGAGATGTGCAATACTTCCAAGGGTGGATTAGCTGTGCTTACTACTTCAACTTTGTTCACTGGCCCTGTGGTGTTATTCTGTGGAGCCTCTGCGGATGTTCTGGATGCAGATTTGTGACCTCATACCATCAACTTTGCTGGTAGCTCATCCGAACTAGGTTAAGCATCATCAAAGGCATTAGAAAGGAGGCTATGGAAATGTCTCACAGCACAGCATTAGAAACATCAAGTTAATGAAGCCCACTGAGGAACGCAGACCGTATTGATCTAATCCAAACAAGGCTTCAGGACAATACTAAGCGATTTGTTTCATTTCTTCAGCATCACTAACATGCACAGATGGACACATGGATTACGTTATTAACTCTTAAACCTCATTGGCCTCCGAGAGGTACGTTTTGATGCGTTAAATAAACACGTGCAAGCGCGCCGGAGGTTTCCTCCAAATACAGCCGCGATAAGACTTTTAATGGCGCTGCTGAAGAAGGAATACATTAGCGCTGCTTTTAACATTCCCACAGAGAGCAGTAAAGCAGCAACGACAGCAGGATAAGAGAGTTATATGTGACACAAGCCCCCAGTCTGTAATCTCAACGTATCTACCCCCGAGTGAAACATTGGACATTACAAGATACAGATAGCTGACAAGTTAAAGAAACAGTAGGGTTTTTTTTTTTTTTTTTTTTGCTTCAGGGCTCTCTGAAAATTGATTTGTAATCTAGTTTGAATGCACCCTGGCAGACGCAAATCAACAGTCGTAAACAAGCATGTGTGTGTGACAAAGACATAGCCAGAAGCTAAGGAAGCCAAGCTACTAAATGTTGGCGCGAAACGCTAGGAGAAGCTTTTGTGTTATAACATCATGTCTTTGAAAGAAACAATGCGATCCTTTATTGGGTGTGGCAAAATTTGTACAAGCGTTACATAAAAGACTATTGGGATAGCATTTAAGCTAACACGTAAGAAGAGCTGTCCTGGCTGGGATACCAATAGACCACCTAAGCAGTTAGTAGTGATTTAGTGTGCTACGGTTGGAATGGCAATGGTGGATGCTATTGTAATTTTAAACAAGATTGAATTTTTCCAAGCTTTTAAAGTTTCAAGGTCTTCTCAAATTCTTCTAAAGATATTTTCAACACTTTAAATTGTTTAACTCATTTGCTCCCAATAACGTGTAAATACGTTTTTTTATGTTCTAAGTGTCCCAAAGACGTATTTATACGTTTTTTTGGTTGTTTTTTTTATGCTAGAGCATACAGAAGGCTTTGATTCAGCCTCTCAACTGCAAAGAACGGTTGCAGAAATGGTAGTTATTACACAAACGGCCAGCAGGTGGCAGCAGAGCAAAGGAGACCAACCAGGGCCATGTAGAAAAAAAAGCTCAATTACTTACAATTTTAAATAGATTTGTGAAAACTGATGAAACTTAGCTCTCTTCTAATGCTAATTGCTGCAGAACGGAAACAGATAGAAACATACTTTTTTTCCTGATGAAAGAAGAGACTTTAATCTTTCTTTTGATGGGTTCCATGCTTTTATAGCCATAAAACACAATATTCAGTGGGCCTTGCAAAATCAGTCAAAATCCAGTAAAACAGCCGGGAGCGAACGGGACTACTTCTGTGAAAATGACTGGGAGTGAATGAGTTAATAATATGGGTGTGCCAAAAAATCGATTCATAAAAGAATCGAGATTCTCATTTATTAATCGAATCGAATCGATAATAATATCCAAAAATCGATTTTATTTAAATTAGAAATGAAGAAGAAGGGGGAAAGGCAATTGTAGCCCACATGCTGTTTTTGTGGAAAAATGCACTTACAATACAAAATTAATAAATGTTTAAACAAAAAAAACAAAAGACACTTTAATGTCTCTATTTGTCGTTTTGTCTTGCGAGGCAGACTGGAGTAGATCATGACAATGTTGTGCATATCTGTAAATTGAAGCTGAAATCATTTGTCAATCAAATAATTTTGAATCGAAAATCGTTTGAATCGAGAATCGAAAATCGATTCTGAATCGAATCGTAGACCAAAAAATCGTAATCGAATCGTGAGACAGTCAAAGATTCCCAGCCCTAGTTAATAATATGTAAAAAAAATAAATAAATAAATAATTAAAAATAAAAGAAAACAGACCAATACTATTGATTTGTGAATGCACATTGAATTGACTCTATTTGGATACACAAGGTTTCTGCTAAGACAGTAAATAGCCTGGGGCCCCAAGATTTACAGAGGTCCACAATGATTCATGTTTCAGTCTTAATACACGTGCTTAAAAGCACTTTAAAATGCTAATCTATCGTGACATTTTCAATGCTCTCCCTTCCTTTTTCATGCAGTGAACTATTCCATCTTCTACATGTACAGATTTGATTCAAGAAGATAGCGGCAAAATAAACTTGTTGACTTGTGGAGGAGAAGGCTATAAATATAAAAGGTTTCAAACTTTTTTCGCTGTGGCGAATGCACAGAACCGACAGCATCAACAGCAAAAGCTAGACTCTTTTATGTAGAGCACTGCTGTCATTATTAGCCAAGGACAATGCAGAAAAGCCGAAATGGAAAGTGAAACGAGTGATGCTTTTCATCGCTTAGATTGATATGATTCACTTGTTGGGTAATAGTCTTCAAAGAATATTCTGAGTACTTTTATCTAGCTCAGGAAAGAGGAGATTTTTTTTTTTTCTCAAATTCACACTTTATAGTTCATGATAGACAATAATCACAATCATTGGAAAGGAGAAATGGAAACATAAACGGTTATGGAGCAAGTGAATTAAGCTGTCAGATAATGGTACTATTTTAAAAGATGTGGAAGGCACCATGACTGTGATTGCTTTGGGAGCCCAAAACACTAGATACCGTCTTTCCAGTTTAGCAACTATGAGGTCACCATATTGCGCATATATGAGTACAAGTACAAGTGTTGGAATGTGCCTGTAGGAATCCATCACCGATGTTGAAAATGAGATAACGTACCTGGCAAGCTTGGTAAAGCAGTTGGTGCTCAAACTTTTTGATGCCCAGAATATTCTGGAACATCTCATACAGCTGATCCTTGCTCAGGATGAGCTCGGAGGCAGCGCTGGCCGTCATACGCTGCTGGGCTTTGCGCGGATCCTCGTCGCCGCGGTAGATGGTGTCAAACTTGGCCATCCAGGAGCTCAGCACCGTCTCCTTGCTCAGGCCGTCGATCTCCGGGAGGCTGCGCACGCGCTTCTCGATGTGCCTCTTGAACACTTCCCTGAAGTCGCTCGCCGAGAAGCCGCCGCTCTGGACCATTTTAGCCACACGGTCGCTCTTTAAGAACACCTTTGTTGTAAGAGACAGCAGATAAGGATGTAGGATTAATGGTTACTGCAGTGAGCTGAATACTGGAGTGTGCAGTCATTACATTCCTCCTCTGCTGGAAAATATTGTCTTTTTTTTTCTCCATTTATCATTTTGTCCCTGAGGGTCCAACTTTTTCATATACATAATTGCATTCAACAAGTGTCAAAGGGGTTTAATGGTAAATTGTAATTTACCAGCTTGGCTATTTCGGAGAACACGACACTTTTAATTGTGCTTTTACTCACTTGCATTTACACTTTGATCATCGACAACATAAATACTGCCGCACTCGAGCCCCCGGGCCAGATCAAACCAACATCAATTTATCCACTAAAGCAAATACAGTGTCTACTTCATGTTTCACTCGTGGTTTGTTCATTTAATTATGACAGAGACTTTTGACAGAAATTTAAAAATTTTTCACCAAATATTTTTTAGCTTTATTTATTTATTTATTTATACGTTTTTAAGTTTCTTATTTAAATTTAGAGTGTCAAAATTAGTTTATTTGCTAAATTCCCGTTTTTAGGAGGCGGCCATTTTGCCACTTGCTGTCAACTGAAAATGACATCACAGTTGCTCAGGGCTCAGATAATGACCAATCACAGCCCATCTTCAGTAAACAGGTGAGCTTTGATTGGACGGTTTTAGTAAACAGGTCAGCTATGATTGGACGTTACCTGAGCACCCTCAGCAATTGTGATGTCATTTTCAGTTGACAGCAAGTGGCAAAATGGCCGCGCCCTAAGATGGACAGAAATCGGTGGAATCTGATGCTTTAGCAAAATTCCACAAAGACAATATTAATCAGAGTAACATGTTTGGACTAGTGGGGGCAAATATAACATATTGGGAAGAAAATCTTTGGGTTGACTTCCCCATTAACAATTTTAGAAGTACATTTGTATGTAACCATCAATTGAAAGGACAATTGCAGTTATGTAATAATATAAAGACCCCGTGAGGGAAATCATATCGACAACGTGGCCCACAACAATAATGAGTTTGACATCCCTGGACTCTACATTGCACATCTAGTTATTCTAGTTGTTAACAAGGAACACAGTTTTACGGGCTGCATGCAGGGACGTTCAGCAACATGGCCGCCTGCTAATGACAGCCTGACAGTAACAAAAAAAGATGACAGCATCAACAATGAAAGCCCACTGCTTTGTCATGAAGACACATTTTGTTCTCAGAATCCAATGTGGCTAAAAAGCAACTGTGCAGGCCATTTGGTAAACGATGTACATATACAAACAACAAAGCTTTGGCACCATTGATTCCTGCCTAGAGAGGCTTTTAAAGGCACAGAAGTCTTTAGGAAAATCAATGATTTAATTAATTATTGTGTCTCTGAGTGGTAAAATAGAACACCAACAACCATTTAAATAATTTTGTCAACTACCAGAGCAATTTAATTTGTGATTAAGAAGAGGACTCGAGCACCATAACAAATGATTGTACTCCACATCCTTTTTGCAGTATGTGGCACATGAATGAGTGCACCTGCACAGTCCATTACGATCCAATGCAAAAACTTCATGACAAATTCAGTCTTTTACTGTGGTAATATTTTGCAAAGGTGCCGAACTGTGCTGAATCATACTCAGAGCATGTTTGTAATCTTTTGCACCTGTCGTGCAGCTGGAGAAGGTTAACGCCATTTTAAAATACCTCACAACTGATGTTCAGATGTACACCATGTATAGCTATTTATTTATTTAAACCCAGTGAGACTAAACATGAGTGCACAAATAACCTACATTCTTAAATAATGCCACTAGATGGCACTGTACTTATTCAGGCTTCTTTGGGTGGTGGCACAAGAACGTGAAAGAAGAAGTCAACGAGGAAGTTAAAGGAAGAAAATCTACAGTAAAATTATCATTTGGTGTGAAACCGTCAATCACAAGGTAATAATTCTTAAACATATTGTCGGACAACATTTGAAACAGTGAGAGGGCAAAACCCAATGTTGAAAAGTGTTTTTAGATTCTGGTCACACATGTAATTTACTGCAAGGTACTTACTTGTATGTCACCAATTATCAACTTAATTGTTTCTACCTAAAGGTTGAAATTGTGCTTCTGAATATTTACAGTGATGTGTATTTTCCTGCCAATGGTGCTTCCCAGGACCGCTTGGACACAAAAGCTACCCAAGCAGGAGGTAATTTTTCCTTTCCTCATTTCAATTAGAAATGTGCAAACTTAAAACAAATAGTATGCATTGCTATAATATGTACTTACAACTGTCAATATACGTTAAATTTGGAAACATGTTTTATGAAAAATCACTTACGACTCTCTGGCAAGATGATGGGTGCCTATTTGGTGATTAATAAAATAACTTACTTTATTTTCTTTTGACCATCAGCAACATAAGGCAAATCTATTGTTTGTATTTTCTGTTATTTGGTAAATTATTGTAATCTATTTTTTTCTATTTCTGTCCATTACTCTAAGTGTTACTTTGACTTCATTTGGTGTTAATCAGAGGCACTAGAAAAAAATGGCAACATAACAGGTATGTGCTGACTCCATTTATTAGAGGGTGTGCACACTTATACAGTGACTATTTTTCATTTGTTCTTACTTCCCCTCTCAAAAGGATTATTTTCTCTCAAGTGAGTTGTGCACATTATAAGTAAACATCATAGGGTGAAAAAGTTTTGACCTGATTTATGCTGGTGTATTTTTTTTTATATGACAAAAAACTGGCATTGTAATGGTGTGTCTAGACTTTTTATATCCGATGTATTTAATGCCTTCTTCCCAGCAACCATAAACAGTGGTATGGTTATGATCACAAAGTGACTCAATAAGTGGCACAACACTTGCTGTTTTAGTCATAAAACCTTGTATACTGCTTTTTGCTTTGTAAATCGATCCGCTTTATCACATTTATTTATTTTTTATTTTATTTGTGAATGGATACCTTGTGTTGGTATGTGTAAACTGTCTAATTAAGCCTAAAGCAACAATATTTCCTCTTTGTACTAATATTGGATGGATGACATTAAAGACTTTAGAAAGATTTTTCCACCCTTTCATGAAGGCATAGTAGCGATCTATCCTCACCCTCATTTATGTAAACATACAGTGTGGCATATTCTATCCATGCTTCACATGTAGGTGAAGCTGTAATTAACCTCTATATCCATCTACAGACTCTTTAAGGATTTATCCGCAGTTGTCCATTATGCCTTTGCTTGTTTTTTTTGTTTTGTTTTTTTTCCATGAAAGAATTGACCTTTAATATCCTCTATCTGTCATGTCTCTAGCATGCACGGTAATAATGACTTGCTTCATTATGTGGATTGAAGAGCGTGAGCTTGGAAAGATGGCTGTGTCAGCCACATGGTCTGACTCATAATCCGCACAGTGAGAAACCTCAGCCCCCATTTTATCACTCAGCCGCATGGATTTCAGCATTTTGACATGGAAACTAGAGCAGTTCTGCGTGGGGGCTTGGATTTATGGCCCGAAAAACGCGCGACTCGACTCTACGCCTAGCGAGCCGAAATTGCTGCAGCCAGCCGCATTTCCGCACTTCGACAATCAGCAGAAATGTTCGCGTTCGCGGACATGCATTCAGTCAGTGATGAATTCAGAAAGTCATCCGGCCTCGGCTCGGCGGAAAAATGGTTGTGATTGAGCGTGCGCCGGCGTGATTACGGTGCGCTGGTACCTCGTAGTAGCTCTGCACTGCGTTGATGAAGGCTTCATCCGCCACAATTTGCGTGTCTCCGTTCAGGAAGGCCTGGAAGCGATCCTTGGTCTGCTGAAGCTGCTGCTTTGTTATCTGTTGGGGCAAGGGCAAACAAAGGACAAGGCAGCATTAAGGCGAGATTAGACAACGCTCTCCAAATGGGCGCACATTAGCTGAAACAATGCTAAGCAGCCACTTTTTTTTAAAATGTTCTTGTCAGCCCCGAACTTTTGTCTCAGGGAAGCTAAGCACTCCCAGGCCAGCTGGGAGATGTAGTCCACCACTGCATCCTTATTTGGCCTGACAAGCTCTCCCAGTCCGCAGCTTTAAAGAAAGACAGGAGCTATTCTGGGCCCACAAAATACACCAAGAGGCAGCTCACGGCATAAAGTAGAAAAGGCTCAATGACGCGCTCCCAAATCTCTCGGCATCCAAAGACATCAACCAGAGAGATAGCAAAACAGCCCGTCTTGACTGATTGGATCCGCAATCTCCTTTTTTCAGGCACCACACCGGGGGTCATGACCCGAGGTGCAAGCGGGAGTAAAGATTGAGTGTTAAATCGAGAGTTTAGCTTTACGGTTCTGCGCCGTCTTTGCCGCCACTGCTGTGATGTAAAGCCTGCAGCAGCACAGCCACTCTCACCAGCAGTAGTCAATCTTAAAATCTTTTTTTTCTTCTTCTTTATCATCACCTCATGAATAAAACTCCAATGTTGCAGACTTCTCCAACGCTGATCCCCCCGCCCCTTAACTTGACCTATCTCCTTGCAGAGAGTAGCTTCAGTGGATATTGTAGGTCACCTTCCAAAAGCAAGTTCACGGTATACTGATAACACTGAAATGCAACCTCAGTGGCACAAACAAGTTGTCTTTGTTGGGTCTGGAAATGAAATTCTTTATTAAAGTTTGACCTAACTTCACAAGAGCTCTGTAGAAAATATTTATTGTAGCAGCAGAGAAAGTTATGTCAGAAACTAGTAGAAGAAGACATTTTGTGGGGAAAGATTTACCAGAGGAAATGATCCAATTGCACAAATTATTACTTCTTTCCTACAACTAATGTATCTTTAGCCATCTAACTATGCCAGTTTTCTAGGAATCAGTAAATGTTGTGAAACACTGGATTGGTTGGAGTGAAAAGAGGTTTGCATATTATATTGGACATTAGGAAGATGGTACATAATTCAATTGCTAAAAACCCTCCCGTATAATTTAAAGAGTGGTCAAATGAACACAGGCACTTAACTTTTAACTCATTTGCTTCAATGTTGAGATATTTTATATGCACATAAAGAACCTAATTAAAATAATATGCGCATCTGATCTTCTCTCAACCTTTGTTTCACCTCACTCAGGTCTAAATGTCCTTGAATTGATTTAACACATGCTAACGGAGTCAGTGACCTGAAAGCCAATAGTGCGGCCATCTCCCTGTGACAAATGTTGTCTACACTTCAAGCTGTTGTGTATATCATACACGCACAAGGAGCAGCCGGTAATATGTGTGTGTAGATGTATGCATGCATTAGCAAGTGGCAGACTGGTGTGGGAGGAAGATGGAAAAGCGTTCTATATCATGTCATGTGCCTGTGAGGCAATCTGGATAACATCTGCCAACCTCCTTCAGTCTGGTTAAGATAAATGAGAATTAAATATAATCTGTCAGCACCAAAGGTAATTATAGGCTTGACTTTAGAGACACTATACAAACAACTCCATCCCTCCATTTTCTATACCGCTTATCCTTTTATCATATACATCACGGATGGTCGCAAGATGGTCACTCACTGGTGGAAAGTTACACGCAGAAGCCTTGATTTCACGCTGAGGGCACGTATGTCTGTAAAATCGCACTTGCTTGTTATTATTTGAAATTTTCCTCTCTTTTCTCGTCTTTTATTTATTTATTTATTTTCTGTTCATATTATGAAACTACAGTATGACTTGTTGGGGCTATGTTCAACTGTACACGATTGCCTGAAATAAATGAAAATGATGATGATGATGATGATGATGATGATGAGAAATCATAAGTCATTGAAAATAGGGGCAGAAAAAATATTTCAGGATGCAACTAGGAAGGTGTAAGGTGAAAATAAATGCTTAAACCCGTTTTAAATGAAAAATTCCAATATCTGAACTGAATTTATGCAAAAATGGAAATAATGAACCCATGCAAGAATCACAAAGCTTTAGTGGGCCATATAAAATGATGTGGTGGTCTGGATCCGGCTCTCAGACTTTGAGTTTGACACCGGTTCAGCACCTCATGTATTGACAAAGATTACAACAACTTCAGAGATCATTAAATATATTGTACTTGTTTTACTAACACGTACCTGTATGCTTTAGTATGGTTTGTTTTTGTCAGGTTTTTATAATCAAAAGTAGTGGTAGCAGAAACCTGGTCGAAAGAGAGTCCTCACTTTAACGTTTTAGTGCATCTCATCCATTGCCGATTCTGATATTTGGTAGAATAAAAATAATATAAGATAACTTTGATTTTCATCTCTTATGCATACAACAATAGATTATGCAGAACAATTTTACAATACATTGTCTTTTAGTATTTATCCAACTTTTTATAATAGAGAGAAGAATCGGCTGATTTTATTTATTTTTTCTTTTTTTCTTTTTTTTGCAAGGGGGGGGGGGGGTGTTTGAATGTTATTATCTTCGCCTTATGTGTTAATAATGTGTTTAAAGAAAAAAGGGGGGAAAAGGCTCAAATCAGCAAGGAAATCGGCTGTTTTTTGCTGATTTAAAAAAAAAAAAAAAAAAGCAAATTTATTATAGTCTTAGCGCAGAATGCATCTTTGTGAGGCAGCAGAATGCTGGTTTATGATTGTTCCCTTCCAAATTAAGTGAAACATTTTTGTGAAAAACAATTATGAAAGCAACCTAATGTGTGTCAATGGAGTCGTTCAGTAGACTGCTGAACCGGTTACTTGCTTCCACTTCCTCCCCGGGGTGTGTAAATGACATAAAAAAAAAATCCATATTTTAAGGATTTATTTTAATGTAATTATTAGATTTGGCCCTACCGTGGCTTGGCCAGTGACAGCCTATTAATCTCTTTATCAAGTTTATCAACATGGCGTGTACAAAAGCGAGAGACTGCTGATTGGGGAACTGTACTGATTAGTGACCATATTGATGGGCGAGGGAAAGCGCCGACATTTTCATCTGATTCCACATTCCCAAGACATATTTTTCCTACTTGGCGCATATTGATTCTCTCTCTATGGCTGTTATCAAGATTGCAGCAGGGCCCAGTGATTCATTTGCGGCACTGAAGTAAACATTAATCACCCCCGCGTATCAATAGCGGAGCCAGGCACGGGCATTATGCATGGAAACTTTATTACTGTTCAAAACTACTTGACTGTATGTCTTAACCCGGATGCTTAGGTGAGTCGCCATGACCTATTTTGAACTGTTTGACACATTTTAAATAAATTCATGTATATGTTCATGTAATTTCAGCCCATATCTTAAGCAAAAGAAGGGTAAGGTTGTGCTTAATCTATTTAACATTTGCATCTGATTCTTTGAAAGGTGCAAAAGTAAATGAAATTGAATGGTGCACACGCCAGTGCATGTTAATCCAGCCCTGTATGCTTATCAATTTATGTCTTTAGAATTTTACTCTCCACATTTTATAGGGTGCATGACATAGTTGTCCTTGCAGCACTTTGACAGGTGGATTAATTATCTAAATGAGTAAAATGTATAACGCCGGCTGGGTGGAGTGTGCTGATGCTGAATCATACTTACAGTAAGCTTCCTCTTGAAGTTACATCACATTGAAAGTCGATGGTGTTTTCCTAAATTAAGATGCTGCAGTTTAGTTTGTAAGTGTAAGCTTGTGTAAAACGTATTGTTTATTTGTGCGGTGTTGCACAATTTAATTAAACAATAAAATGAATTAAGGGCCAACAAGATAGCAGGGTAGTAGCCGAGAGGTACAGCCATAAATCTTTCTAGAAAACTCGACCAAATATACACAAGCAACTTCATCTAAAACCTGTTACATAAAATATACTGATGATAAAACTAGTATTCACAGTAAGTTTAATCATTCAGCACAAGAATCAATATGCCGGAATGAGATTTAAAACAAGTTGTATTAACAAGTTTGCCTTAACAAAGTTGAGGTAAAGGTAGCATTTCCTGATTTTTTATTTTTTATTTTTTATTTTTTTGGGGGGGGGGGTGTTTGAAGGGTGGATGGCTGCATACTATAATATATATATATATATATATATATATATATATATATATATATATATATATATATATATATATATATATATATATATATATATATATATAGTATATAATATTCAAAAACATATGCAACACTTTCATATCTTGTTCATTAGAAAAGACATATTAGGGGTGGGCTAAAAAATTGTGATACAGGAATATATTGTTGCGGGCCTCTTTACAATATACATATCGATACGGACACAATATATACTCAACAAAAATATAAATGCAACACTTTTGTTTATTAGATGAACTCAAAGATCTAAAATTTCTTTCACTTCCACAATATCACCATTTCTCTCAAATATTGTGCACAAAACAGTCTTTTACCGAGATAATCCATCGAATTCACAGGTGTGCCATATCAAGATGCTGATTAGACATCATGATTAGTGCACAGGTGTCTGGGGACCCAGAAAACCAGTCAGTACTGAGTACAGGTCTGGGTCCCCAAAAATACCTTCCCCAACCCCACCCACCCCGATAACACAACATAACTGCGCCTTTCAGTGTAGCTTTTTATTGTGGGCATTCTAAGACACACCTGTGCACTAATCATAGCACACCTGAGAGGTGGGATGGATTATCTCGGCAAAGGAGAAGTGCTCACTATCACAGATGTAGACTGTTTTGTGAACAGAAAAATTGTGATATTGTGTTTGTGGAAGTTTTAAATCTTTGAGTTCATCTCACATTTATATTTTTGTTGAGTATACATATTGATACAGAGGTGTCAGAATTGATATTGCATATTCATTCATAAAGCTGAATGTTGCACGGCTGCTGATAAACTAGTAACGGTGCTAACATTAGAAGACGAAAACATTCTTGCCATCCAGCATTAAAAAAACAAACAAACAAAACATTTGGATATACTTGTGATTTTTTTCATAAAAACATACATAAAGTAATGTAAAAAACAAATCAGGATACATATTGACGCTTTAGACTAAAGGGAATAAAGTTTGTGGGAACTTAATTTTGAATAACTTAATGCACAGCAGCCTTCTTGCTCACAAACTAGCTGCCTTCGATTCATTTCTCGGTTTTCAACACAAAGCACATTTCAGTCACAATACTCGTCGCATGCGAGCAAACATCACGACTACATGACAGCTGCACAAAGCCAAACACAGCAAGCCCAGCGCCATGAAGCCGCTGTGGTCACAGAACTACAGAAACACAAATTACAGGTGCTCAGGCTATTCTCCCCACGGGCACACCCCTTCACATTCATTTGCAACAAAAGACACACAAACGAACGCAGCATTGTGTGAGTAAACGGCACTCGTCAGGGTCAGCAAACAGCCAGGTGTGTGCTCTTCATGCAGACACAGCAAACACGTCGCGCCGTCGTACTACAAGTTGCGGCAGTGACGAAGCGCACATGAGAACACCGTGTTCGCCACCAGCTAAGCCGCTTCTCGTAACAGACATCCATTATCACACCACCCACTCCCTCACAGCACCCATCCTGCTCGGCCCCGGTCTTCAGTCATGCAGTTACCGAGCAGAAAATGAGCCCTTACACAACTATGACATAAATGGCATGGACATGTGAACTTCCCATGGTTTACAGGCTGAAATCAGCAGGGCTCTTTGAAAAGGTCGCCGCAAAACGAAGCTATCAAAACTGTCTGGGCGAAGGAGATCAAGAGGTTTATAATTACATGTTGCAGATTAGTTTATACAACAAGCCAACAAATGAGTGATTTAAATTCTTTACAGTACATTGTACCTACATTTGGTTTTTGTTAATGGGGAAGTCAATGCAAACATTTTTTCACAATATGTTCTATACATCCTCGCTAGTTTTAACACGGCATTATGATTAGTATTTTTGTTTGTGGAAAATGAATTGAGCAGCAGCATCCACCCGTTTTTATCCATCGTAGGGGGCGGCCATTGTGCCACTTGCTGTCGACTGAAAATGACATCACTGTTGCTCAGTGCTCAGATAATGACCACTCACTGCTCAGCTTGTGAACATCACATGACTAAACTCAGGAAACATTGATTGAATAGTCATTGAAAGTTCAATATTCATTGACATTTGAATATTCAATGACTATTTAATGAATATTCAATGAAAATCTGAGAGTATGGTTACGTTAAAACTCCTTATTGCGCCTAATCAAAATAAATTACCTTTCTAAAACTTTTAGATGGTTAAGATAACATGTGAGACAATACATTTTATGAAAAATGTTGTTTAAGTCACGTGATCCACAAGATCAATTTAAAGGCGATTAAAACAAAAGGTGGCTAAAATATGCACCAATCTTCTAAATGACTGCGGATTTGGAATACTTTCCAAAAATAGATGATTTGTGAAGATTGACCCTTTTTGTCGAAAATATCCAAATTCGGCAGGCCTTAGCTCCCAAACCCCTGCTTAAAATTGACCTAAAATTAGAGATGTTGTGTTGTGAGATCAACTTGATGTTGATAGGATCAAGATTCAGCAAGTTTCATTAAAATCGAAATCTGCTCGGTTAAAATTTTTACATTTTGGGGCGGTTGATTTGGTATAGGATAATGTTGTTGTTGTTGTTGTTGTTTTAATATCTACGATAAAACTGTGTTCCTAGTATAACAAGTTAGCGTTCAGTGTTTTACATAACTTTTATCAGCTCTGCGTTTAGCCACATAAACAGTTTTAGATTTGAATGTTTCATCACGGCATAAAATATTAATTTTGACTCGCAAACTGCGATGCAAATGCGCGTAATTTAAGCCTTGCTGTGTGATACTGTGTGTCAGTTTTATTCTATTATTTAATATCTGTTTTGACAGCATAATGTACTAGTAGTTGATTTGTCAGTTAGTTAGTATGCTGTCCTAACCTGGCAATAAACAGGTACCTCTCCACAGTAATTTCATTAGGAAAAGGTGGGACATTCTGTACAATAATTCGAGCTGGTTGGACGATGCGACGTTCTACACGTTTGTTTTAACCAATCACGGCCACGGATGAAAATTCCGTCTTCATTCTTGTCCGAAGGTAGGAAAAGCAAGAACATCTTACGAGCTACAAATGTACGAAGCGCCTCTCACTGTTTAACATTCAACAAGGAAATGGTGAGTAATTTTGTGAGAACAGAATTAATTGTAGCGTCCATTCGTCCATGTTGGGTTTGTTTGTTAGCCCCTGCATCGGCACTGGCTTCCTGGTTTGGTCACAGTTGCATATCCAGCCCCCAAACACAATGTCGTTCTGTGATTGGTCCAAACCACTGAACGGCGATTATCTGCGGGAGCGGTACAAGATGTATTCTCCGGAGTTTGTGAACTCATAAATACCGTGAGAATTCATCTTGCGAGAGCAAGGTTAATGCTGTCCCAATACATCGGCTTCCTCCCACATTCCAATACGAGTGTGATTAGTTGTCTGTAGGGGTGTGAATTGCCTAGTACCTGACGATTCGATTCGTATCACGATTCACAGGTCACGATTCGATTCGATACCGATTAATCCCGATACGAATTTATAAGTCGATTGTTGCGATTTTTTTTCATTCAAATTTAGAAAATACTAATCAGTAAGCTTGTAGAGTGTAAGATTTATATGAAAATGTATTATTTATTTATCTGAAATTTCAGTCTTATAGAGGTTGTAATCTGTTTCATGTTTGAACAGCATTAAAATAAAATATTAAGGCTTAATGTTCCGTTCATATAACATTCGTCCATGCTCAAGGTGTGAATCCTAACCCGAAGTCAGACGTTTTGTTGAATATTTTTCCATTAAAACTGGAAATTTAAAAATCGATTCACACACACAAAAAAAAAAAATAATAATGATGATAAGACGTTGAATCGGTAAGACTACCGAATGAACAATTCTGAGCTCTTAAAAAAAAAAAAAAAAAAAAAAAATCGATTTTTTTTTTTATTGAATCGATTCGAGAATCGCGCGATGTAGTATCGCGATATATCGCCGAATCGATTTTTTTTAACACCCCTAGTTGTCTGGTATGTGCCCTGTGATTGGCTGGCGGCAAGCTTTTTAAGGTGAATGGATGGAGAATATGTTCTATTGTCTAAAAGACAATCAAAGTTTCTTTCTCCAAACAGAACAAGCTCCAACAGTTAGAGTTAGGTGATGGGGAGCATTCAGAGAGTTCCAATAGTCCGCACAGGAATGTGTCATCATTTTTTTGGCAATGCAGGAGGGGAAAAAGTGAAGCAGAGTTTGTACTTGACATGAAGGCTGATGCTGCTCCCCCAGGTGGCTCTTTGCCTTCTTGAGGCCTGAGCCAGGGAGCAGAGGACTGCAGTAATGATTCCTGCACAGCTCGGACATCTCTATCCTCTGCCTTTTAATGTGGAAGAAAAAAAATTTCTCCACTTCTCCTGTCATGGCCTGTGTTTCATGCAACAGCATAGAAATGACTCACGGGACTATCTCGCCTCTCACGATAATGGCCATTTGCATCATCAAAAAGTCGAAAACATCTCAATTCGAGATGACATCTATTACAAGGGAAAAAAAGCAGCGGTTGAAAAGAAGAGTCCAGTTTGAGACAAAATACGCAAGCGAATGACGCACGCTCTCATAATTGTGAAGAAACATTCATAAGAAGAGTTAATTTTATCAAAGCAATTACTGCAGTTTAACAAACGAACATTCCGAGCGGGAAGGATGGCCACTTCGCTGGCAGTGTTCATAATCACACATTGATTTTACACCATTATGTCGAGGATTCATGAGCAGTATAAACATCTTATTAAAAAAATCATTTTCTTCTATAAGTGTTTGCCAACTGCAGTCTTGCCACCTTTAACATTAAAAATCATAGGAGAAAAGCTGGAATTCATAAAGAATATGCTTTGACAGGTTGCAGATTAATGATGACTTTCATATCTTGTAATTTGCACCTCATATAGTTGCTAGAATGCCTTCGAGGCAAGGGCAGACTTCAACCAAGACCAATCCTAATTAGGATTTGCACTCAATTACTTTGTAGATACCCAAATTCTGTATGTGACTTGTTTAAAGATTCATGCATGATGAAGAAAAGTTTCCAAAAAAGTTAATATGAATGACAATAATCAGCTTTATGCAGATCTGAATTAAACATTTACCACACTCTTCCGTCGGCAATGACCCAGCCTTTCACGAAGTTTATGAGAAATAAATGATTGCATAATCTTGTTAATGGACAAAAAACAACGAATATAAATGTGCTTAGCAAATGTAATTAATGAAAATGTACTATATAGACTGATAAATACTTAATTAAAACATTTTGAAGTAGAACATCATGGTACTGAATTAGTAACATGTAAGTTCTTCTTAGCAGTACTGTAATAAGTACTCTGTAGCCACAAGTATTATTATTATTATTATTATTATTACGTATTATTATTATTATTATTATTATTATTATTATTATTATTATTATTATTATTATTATTATTATTCCTATAAAGTTGCAAGACTAAAAAAAAATTAAAATTTGGGCTTGGACAACACAAACGCTATATATTGTACATTTCAAGCAGCACGTTGCCATGACATCATCCATTCATCACAGTACAGTAAACAACATGTTTTCTGTCATTTTCTCTGTACAGCATACTGTATACCAACCACATGGGATTATGTTTTGTATACAGTAACAATTTCTAGAGGGAGATTGACAGGACAGTGCGGCTTAATCAGTCAGGACGGACACACTAACTAACCTTAAGCGCCTTTAAAGCTTCATGGATTAGCTCAATCATGAAACAGTGTTTTATTCTCGTCAGCATGTCAAGGTTGGGCAGGAGAAAAACATCGCAGTCGACGTCTAACATTCGGGATCACGTGGGCTCTGCTGGGACATAAAGGTTTAATTAACACGTGCGCAACGGAAATAGAAATCAACTGGTGCAGGGCGAACGTCAGAATGTGAGATGCAGCTTTCAAGCCGGCACACAGATGCACTTGCACATTGTGTGAGGGATGAAAAGAGAAACACCAAATCCTAAATTGTCCTGCAAAAGCTCCTCGGGGCGACGTTTTCATTTCGATTGCTGTTATTCTACTAACAACAGTGTCCCGGTGTGTTCAATTCATCAGCTACTGCTGCTTTATCATCTGAATAATGAAGGCAAAATTGTGTCGATCCCTGGCAGAATTGGAAGCTAAATATTTAGGAAACTGTTTTTAAATGTTAAATACTATCATCCCTATATTATTTTCCAACGTATGACGAGCTATGCCTGCACAGGCTGGAGGTAAGGGATTAAAATTTTGCTGCTTTTAGGCTTACACTGTTCCTCAACCACGTCCATATCCGAAGAACAGATGAACGATCTGTGTCACTAGTGATGCTAAAACATTCAAAACCCACTTTTGACCTTGACTGGAAAGCCTCTTATTGTCAAAGCAAGTCGTTTTGCAGGCAAAACTCGATTTAAAGCTCTTACCTAATAATGCAAATCATTCTACATGAGCTCCCTTTTACTGACGCTCCCTCTCATGTGACCGTTTCGGGCACACGATGACTCACATTAGGAGCCTCATCTACATGTTCAAATGTAATCTTGTTAACTTTCTTCTCTTAACACATTCACTGCCAGCCTAGCAAAAATCTGACGTCTTTTTCCGTCAATGGCAGTGAATGAGTTAAGGAAGAGTCATAAATGTGCCTGGACCAGAAAGAATGTTGTTTAGAACAGCTTGCGAGAATGTTGTAAGTTTTTATGCAAAAAGCAATACAATATAATTGCATTGTAACCTCCCAGTCAGTTAAATTAGTATATGTTACAGGGCACAATAAAACTCTTTTTCTAAAAATGCATATAACATTCTTAGTGGCGAATCAGTTATTCTAACCACTACATAACTGTGTGTAGCATTAAGAAAAAAACTTAAACTATGTAAAGACTTGATTGACGTTCACATAATTAATTTTCTTACAAGTCCTGACTCAATGTAGCATCATTTCTGGCTTGCATCATACTCAAATAAGTCGCGCTTCACCAACCTTTTTGAAAATGAGCGCTACTTCTTGGGTACTGATTAATGTGAAGGGCTTGCAGTTTAATACACACTTATGAAATAACAAATTTGCTAATTATCCTCATGTTAATTTTATAATTAATTAATGCTTTGAATCTACGTGAATTGCTCATGTTAATGATTTCTCTCAATTACCAAGGTCGGAAACAGATAAATATCAACATGCAACACTTTATTTATTTTTTTTAAATCTCTGCAAGCGGGTACAATTTCAAAGTTGCAACATTCCTAGAAAATAACAATGTTCCATGATGTTCCTTGGTCGGACTGCTTGGCACCATTTTAGTGACCCCCACTTTGGATACTAACATTGGACTAGCCAGTGAATCTGGGCAAGTGCTAGCAGCTAACTTTAGCATTGGTACTGAACTACCTGTACGTAGTTATCCCACCATCACAATTCTTGGACGGCAGCTATGGTGTAGACAACAGTCTTTTCTTTACAATACTTTTTTTTTTTTTTTTTTTCTGGGGGGAACACATTAAAAAACAAAGGGGGTAGGAGCAAAAACAAACATGATGTTGAACATTGATGCTGGCTAAACTGAGCTCTTGTGAGGTATGTTGCAGGCTCGCAAGAATTGCAGAAGTCTTGCGTGATATGCTAAGTCTGACTTAACATCATGCATAATGATGGTTCAAATCTCAAATTTTGGTCAATTGCTGACTTATAAGCAAGCGCAAATATTTCATCTTTTTAGGACAGGGGAGTTGTAAAAAAATAGAACATTCTTGTGATAGTGTTGCATAGAAACTGAATTTCTTTTTCAGTTTATCAAAATGGAGTTTTGTGCATTGCACTCACGTCGCAGTGCTTACATCGATTGACAAATAAACCAGTTCTGAACATAACGGAAAGCTTAGCTTTCACGTATATAATTTGTACTTTTAAAGACATCAGAAATATTGCAATTCTTGAAGCTTTTACTTTCACTGATCTTTTTTTTTTCCTTTTTTTTTTTCCCACCGCTTATCTCCCTTAGGGTCACAAATAAGCTTGTCACACTAGCACTATTTTTGAATGATTTATTTTGTATATTTTTTTTATATATCACATATATTAGATAAATGAAAAATTAAACAGACTCTGGCTCTGTTCACAAAAATTGCACTTAACCAAGTAAAACTTAACACATGCAACTACACAGCCTGTAGTTGCAGGGTAAATTATCTTATCTCTTTCAGAATGTTTCTTTTGCCTGGTTGTACAAAATTGGAATGGCTGTTTGGAACTGTACTGACTATCAAAAGTCTTTAAATGATGCCTTTTCTTTTGCTAAAAAGTCGAGAAAGCTGGAGGACCCACACAGCACTGAGTCATGAGTCAAACACAGAACCTCTCAACTGTGTGGCAGAAAAGGATTATTACACCTTCACACAATTATCTTTGTTTCTGCAGCAGTTAGGCTCACACAATCTATCATAATTGAATTGAATTATACATTGCCTCTTTCTGTTTTGCCGTTGTATCTCCCCCGTCTCACTTAGTTCCAATCTTTTACTATATTAGCTGTCTTTCATCCATTAGCCGAAATGCCACGCTTAGCTTGATTAATATATCACATCACATAAACCGGATAAATGTATCCGCAAAGATGAATCCATTATGTCGGTGGGTGAATTTTCAATTTGACGCATTTATTAAAAGGAAACACTTCTGCAAGATCTTTTATGGAAGTGTCTCGTCTCTATCTGATGTGTCAAAAGATAAACCATAAGGCTCAGTTTGTTTTTCTCATTATATTTTGAACCTGTGCTCGGAAAGATAACCATTAGCCACATATTAGGTCCACTTTCACAATCCAATTTGATTCTAAAACAAAGGTGATTTAAAATAAAATGACCTTTACAACGACAATGAAGCCACTGCCAGAGAATGGTGCGTGGCGTTATTGAGTGACATGAGCGTCTAGGTGTACCTAAATTTGTGGCTGGTGAAGACTAGATTGCCAACAAGGTGTGAGAAATATTTCTAGCAAAATAGCAAAATAGGTGAAAATACACAAAGACAAATAAAGTTCTCTCTCTCTCTCTCTCTCTCTCTCTCTCTCTCTCTCTCTCTCTCTCTCTCTCTCTCTCTGTCTCTGATCACTCTTACCTTTTAATAACTGCAAGCAAATAACAAACGTTGACAGACATGAAAGCAGTTCCAAAGTCCTTTTTTGTCTCCTCCGCACTCAGCACCGCGGAGGCAACCTTCATCCAAGTAGCAGTGATGTGAATTCACTCTACTTCACATTCACATCACAGAGGCTCCCTCGCTCAGAGAGGCTGGATGCTTTTAGAAAGTGCTGAGCCAAGAGGCGCTCTATTAGGAGATGATTGGGTCAGGCTAACTTACGGGAATAACAAATCATACTAGGAAGAGGAAAGAAATTCTCAATTTATTTGTGATCTATTCATACTGTACACTATGATCTATGATGACTATCATAAGCATATGAGTCTGAGGCCGTCACATCGGTTTGGACCAAACCAATAAAACCACAAAATGTTGCCTTGCACTAGCTTAACTCTTTGACCGCCAAAAATGTTTAATAATGATGAGTAATATCACGATGTATGCCGGCATAAACGTTAAATGACGTCAACCAAGTTTTTTTTGTTTTGTTTTTTCTCATCAATGGGCAGTGCAACGTCCAAGTGCATCGCTGCCTGGTCAATGGGTTGTGCAATCAAAAACGCTCACTAACCATGGCCAGCAGATGGCAGCATTGTACCTCTTTTCAATGGGCTGTCGGTGTATGAAATTACATTGAAACATGACGAAATCTAATGAAATAGAATGTTTTTCAAGGGTGACGTGAATGATCAAAGCCTTTGTCATATAAAGTTTTTTGGGGTTTTTTTTGATAACGTGCGGCAGTAAAAGAGTTAATACTAGCACACAATACAAACGGCTACCGGCTAACAAATAGTGCCTAGGGCATTTTAACATGTTCTCAACACATGTAGACAGATCATAACGGATAGGGCTGGGTCATGATATCGTGATTAGTGATTTTGGCATATTTACTTGATTAAACACGGTGGCATGACTTTTTCTTTTTCTTGCACCAGTCAGTCTTGCCCCCATTCATTAAGTTATTTTATATTTTAATACATTTGCTGGGCCGTTGAGTAAATGTTAAAAACAATCTTTGCTATGTTTATTATTATTTTTTATTTACAGACTACAGTAGTTATTATGTTAGTAAAATGTTGAAGTACTCTGTAATTGTCAATACAGATGCAGTTTAAAAGCAGTATTTAAAAAAATCCTGATCATAACTCAAATCAGACGCTAGGAAAACATTGCGATCAGTTCTTATGCTGTATTGCCCAGCCATACTTATAGGCATATATTCTTTATCCTTTGCGGAAAAACAACAAATATTACAGCAGCTTACTGAGTCACTTACAAGAAATATGAAACGCTTCCTCCTTTTGTCTGCATGACTGTATTATATTGCCCCTAGTGGCCAAGTCTCACACACCAGAAAGAGCTGCAATTGATTAATCATGAAGTGCAAACATTTAAATGTATTTTAGTGCCGGTTTTCTCATTTAAAAAAAAAAAGATTACAAAAAAATAATGGTTTTGTGGTTTGTGAGGTTGGAATGGATTGATGGTCTTTGTGCATTCATTTTAACTCATTCACTGCCAGTCATTATAGAAATTTTTTTACATTTCCAATACTCACGTGATATTACATTCAATAATTATATATAAACCGAATCTACCAAATAACAGAATAGACTCCCTACTTTTTGTCCCGTCCCGTTCTTTTATAATTGACAGCAGAAAAATGTAGGTTTGCCAAAATACAGCCATTTCTCCCATGGACTCTGAAACTGTGTTTATTTCCTATAAAATGGGGCAATGATGTCATCTACTGGTGGTTGGGCATCAGTAAAGTTGTTTCCAAGTTTGATATTTACAGTGGAGCATGCTCAGATTCGCCCCCATTTAGCACCGCTCTAAAAAATACAATTGACAAGTATACTTGTCAAAGGCAGTGAATGAGTTTTAATGGGGAAATATGATTTGTGAGCTACCTCAGGCCCCGACTGTATGTTTCAGTGCTAGATATATGATGAAAGGTGGCTGTGATATTTTTCCACCTGCAAAGACAAGGGCATAAGTGTGGGCTGATTCCATATGCGTTGAATGCATGCGGGTGAAAAGCTGCTGTGAAATGGGCAACGTGTGAACTCTTGACTCGTTTCCGTTTTCACCATCATTTTCATCTTATTTAAAGTTAATTTCATTGGGTCTTGTTTGCATGAAAATTTATTTTTGTTGCTGCCGTTTACGATTACTATACTGTAAACGTACCTAGGCTTGCTGATTTAATATTCTTTGCTTACCAAATACTCCTTGTTGCATTTTTGGGGCATTTCTGTAATTTCCCTTTGCAATATTGCGATAATACTGATCATTTTAATCACTCTAATGGTAATATGACATTTTCATAATGTACTACTACTTCCTTCACTGGACGTCCAACTTGTCCGATTAGGACTTTCCAACAAGACAAAGCACAGAGCAGTCCGGTGATGTGAAAGTGTTTGAGCCCCACTAGCGGGGGGCAAGAAACAATCAGTCAACAGGGGGAGGTGGTCTGTGACACCACCTATGAGCCTGACATCTCCTCCAGGATACAGTACTTTACCATCCATTCACACGTGCACTGTCACATCAACAGCTCATACTAAACGTGACCTCCACCACCTGGGAAGTGTAGACACTCATACAAGCGCTAAATGGTTGAGGCTTGGTACATGTCAGACCCCACTGGGGGTCTGGATGAACGGCAAAACAAAACAAACCTCCAAAGTGTAATATATTACATTGTAAAGTTGAAGTAGACATGAACATTTTTGACTGCCACTGTCGGACAGGTATTATTTAAAATCTATATTACAATATAGAATCTGACTAATGAGAAGCTACATAAGAAAGGCAAATAATGGAAACTGCAAAAACAAAAATAAGGCTGGTATCGGCAACGATACCAATACCTGGTGTTGGTACCCGCCCATTCCTAATTAAAAAGATTAGGGGATTTTTTTTTTCTAACTCAGCAAGTGACTTGCATCTTTTCAGCTCATTACCAAAATTATTCCACAAATTTACACCTTTTACAGAAACCCACCTTCGCTTAATATTTGTTCTTGTTTTGTACACAAGAACACACCAAATGATCGTCCTAATCGTGATTGCAATTATTACCAAATGAATCGTGATTAATATTTTTTTCATAATCGAGCAGCCCGATTTAGAACTAATGCCTGCAAAACAAAATTCAAAAATACTACGGCAATCTGCAATTTTGAGATATTACAGATGGAGATGTAAGCAGTAGCCTGACTCATCACTTGACCCTCACTCTCATCCATCACCTACAACACTCAGAAATATCGTTCAATTGGAAACTATATTTTACACCTTGCTCAGCAGTCCCCCAAAAAATGATTTCTTGTCTTGTTCTTGATTGATTTTATTCTGACTTTAGTAACCTGTTTGTTCATTGAAGCGTTTCTAAGTTATATTTATAGTGACATCACAACGTTCAATAAGCTTTGCAAAGCACGCTAATGTGATGACGTAATTATTAAGACGCATCATGTGTCCAGTAATGAAAAATATATTTTTTACTATTAGACATTGTCCAATTCCACTGGGCATCCTAATGATAGCAGCAGCAGTCCCACACGTTAGCTTACAAGTAGACGCCACTCAGTTAACCGTGAGGAAACGTCGCCCTTCAAAAGTCCATTTCCCCCCTTTTGTGTCGCCCTTTCGCAAGGTTACGGCGGCATGTTGAAGACGCAGCAGTGGGGCTGACGTACTTTGAAGCCCGGCCTGTTTCTCTGTGATAGTCCATCACTGACTGCTGCCACTGTGCCAGAACCTCTAATAACAGATTACCACGGAGCCGCTCCATATGTTTTGCTTTGGCTTTGAGTCGTTTCATTACAAACGACTTGCTTCATCATATTTGTGTGACTAATCCATAATAGCCTTAATGTAATAGACAGCATGGACGGCGCAGTGAGGTATGTGCCTTTAAGAATTTACTCGGTACGGGAAGCTACTTGTAGACAAATACCCAATTGCATTGAAATGACAGCTTGAAATGAAACGTGATGGACTTACATTTGAATACCCTGCATTGTTAAGGGTCTCCATGCAATTACTGTATTCTCCTTTCACATTTGTATACCTTAGTTCATTCATTTTTGCACAAGGGCTACTATTTTCCTCAAAATAATATGAAATGTGGACCAGTTGTGCAGACAGACTTTCTGGTCTGGTTGCATTGCACATTGGATTGTTGGATCATGTATTCACTCACCCGCAGCCCAAAGAATTGTGGCTGCCTGAGCTGCCAGATATAAAAGTGCATTACTAAGCATGCATTAGACTGTCGGTAACCTCTGCCAAATGGGACTACAAACAAAAAAATAAATGGAAACACTGTGGTTTAGCCTCCCACATGCAGTTGTGCATGAGTCAGCAGAAAATGTCGACCAGTCTAAAGGAAGACTGCGGGTTAAATACAAACAAGAGCCATAAGTGCAATTTATGTAATGTTGTTTACAGTCGTGCATTCTTATTCCGTAGATTCGAGGAAATTTTACATTTTAGTATATTTAGTGTGAATGTCAGAGCAAGATAAATACATTAGTTCCATCTGTGATGACTTTTAAGAGAAAACAGTCAGGACGTCCTGACCCAAAATTGGCTTCACAGAACATCACAGGCACAGCAGCAACCTGAACCCATGTGAGTGATACCTACAAATATATACGTACAAATATATTTTAAAAGATGTGTAGGAATATTTTTTGCAATGAAATTAATGTTAAGTAACTCACCCACTGAGGGTAAGTAAGCTCACTGAGGCTGTACCTCAAAAGCGCTCATCCTAAAAGTCACCTTGGGAGGCTAAACTGATGAAGAGGAGAGTTTCATTCATTGCATTCCTCACCTACAAGGCAACAAGTCTCAATCCAAATGCTTTCTTCTGCTCATGCATACCGAATGGGCTTTCTGGGCTGCACAATTGATCTCACTTGGGAGCTTTGTGCATGTGCACTCTTGTCTTAGCTCTGCACCACCATGTGTCCTCCCTTTGCACTATCTGGAGCGCTACTTCATCATGCTCCCACTCATCCTCCGTGGATTATTATTTTTTTGCACCAAAAACAAACTAGAGGTTTGCTGTATTCCCTGCTCCTACCCGGTACACCCCCCCCCCCCCCCCCCCCCCCCCCCAAACACACACACCCCTACTGTATCTTATGTAGGTCATCAATGACAACATCTGCGATGTGAAAGAGGAGGCATCTCAGCAGCATGTGCTTATTAACGATGCCCTTGCACCGAGGAGGAAAAGAAGAGAGGAAAAAAAAGGAGGAAGAGGAGGAGAGGGGGGGGGGGGGGGGGGGGGGGCTTACCTTCTGTTGTCGCCTCGCCATGTCCGTGGGCTGCTTGGCGTTGAACGGATAAGCGATGCATCGCATGACAAACACATAGAGCTGCAGCTTCTTCTTGCGCTCCTCTTCCTCCCGCTGCAGCTTCTCCAGGTCGTCCTTCTCTTCGCTAGCGGCCGACGGGCTGGGGCTGGTCGGCCGTGCGCTGCTGCGGCCGCTGCTAGGCGCTAGACCGCCGGAACTCTCGCTGGTCCTGCTCGGGGAGATGCGGGATCCGGCCTGCGGGGCCATCGCTTCCTTGCTCTCCTCCTCCACTATCCCGTCAGACTCCTCCTCGCTGGACGACGGATCCAACATCTTGCTCTTGAGGCGATGACCTTCCTACTAAGGAGCCTGACCTTCCAAATTAGGTCCCCCTCCCTCCTCACCTCGAGTGCGGCCGCAGTGTGAATGAGAGTCGGGGTCGGGTCGGTGGAGAGGCCCGGGTTGCACTCGGTGGCTTGGGAAGAAGTGAGCAGTGCGAGCGGTGCTGAGAGCTGATTGCCGCTGCACACTGAGCATCCTCCGCTTGCGCCGAGCCCGCGTCGATGCTTACGTGTTTTCTCTCTTTTATTGGCCAGTCCCTGCTGCGGATGCGAGGGGGAGGGAGGGGAGGGGCACAAACGAGGGGATGGAGGGCGGTGAGGGTTGAAAGGAAAAAAAAGAAAGCAGGCGATGGGCCTCCACGCGTTCGGCTTCGCGCATGCGCGGTGCAAAGCTGTCCCTGGTCCTGAACGGAGAGTGGAGAAGGATGCTCGTCTTGGCTTCCTGGAGGCAGCAGCGGTACACCTAAAATGGCTGCCGTGCAGGAAGTGCTTTGATGGTGAAGCAGCAATAGAGCAGTCAGAGCAGTGCACCGCGTGTATGGCAGCAGGAAATGCAGAGACCTGTTCAGAGGGCAGTAAGCTCGGATAGGGCAAACTGTTTGAGCTCATTGGCTGACACCCCCTGACAAAAGGGATCTTAATGCAGCCACTCAAGTTGCACATACTAAACTGCAGATTTCATGATATGTTCACAGTTCCTGTGGTGACTTAATAAGTACAATCTAAAACAATTTTCTAACCTTTATTTTGCCATTTTGCATAATGAAAATCTAATGGCACATCACCAAACAAAAGTTTCATGAAGTCAACCCCAAAAATGTTACAGTAATGTGTTTCATTGGCATTCTGATTAATATTGCATTTGTGGAATATGAGTGAAGCAAAATCGACCTGTTTTTATCAATCTCTGCCATTTTGCCACTTGCCGTCAACTGAAAATGGTGTCGTCACAGTTTCTCAAGACTCAGGCAACGACCAATCACCTGTTAGTCAGATTTTGCATCACCATAATTGTGCAGGTGTATCTAATGTCAGTGAGTGAGTTGTAGGATGTTAATTTCAACTTCATGCACAAATCTAAACATGAGCCTCTGGCCTTCCTGTGAGGAGATTGCATTTTCTCCCTGTGCTTGTGTGGATTTTCTCCAGATAGTCTCCAAAAACATGAATATTAAGTTAATTGACGACTGATTTGTCCTTGGGTGTGAACGTGAGTGTAAATGTTGTCTATACTGTACGTGACGAGTGATTGACTGATGACCAATCCAGGGCATAAATTGTAATAGTTTGGGATTTTTCAGTTTTAATTTTGTTTGGACTTTATTTTTTTTAATATCAGTTTTAATTTGTTCTTAGAGTATGTTCATTAGTTATTTTATTTTATGTAATTCTTCATTTTAGTTGAGTTTTTATTAGTTTTATTTTAGTTTTAGTTTTTGGGGACATTTTCGCTATAGTTTAGTTTTATGAATGTAAAATTTATTCTTATTAATTTAATGTTATATTATTTTTGTTTTTGGTTCTTTTAGTTTAGTTTTTATTATTTCAGGGCCAGGGTTATTCACGACTTTCACCAAAATAATAGTCTGATCCATTCAACCACCTGTATGAAAATAGATGGATAAAGTTTATTACCGTTCAGTACCAGAGACAAATTCCTTGTGTGTTTTACATACTTGGCCAATAAACATGATTCTAATTCTGAGTATAAGTGTCCCACAATTCAAAGTCAAATATTTTAAAAGGCCAACATATTTTCTTGTAATGTACGCAGATTCAGACCTAAGGGCTTGTGTGCTGATGTCACATTGCAAATCCGGAAACACTGTGAATCAGCTGAAGATGAGCCAACACCGGGTGATCTTATTTCAATAGAGCCAAAGACAGGATGAGGCAGAAGTGCAGCAAAACCGTCGCACCTTCGCTGCCTCGCTTCCTGACACGACCTGCAGCCCGGATGATATAATTAAAGTGACAATGAGTCAGCCCGTTTGAATTAAGTTGACAGAAGTGCACAAGTAGTCTCCCTATGGTGTGGAGCACATGAATGGGGCCATTTTAGTGGAAGCTCCTATGCCACAAAAGTGGTACCCTTTGGAGTTCAAGCAAAATTTTCTGGAATATGCCTCATTAATCAAACAAAGCTTGGAGTCCAAACCATCATCATGCTTGACATCTTACAGACATTAGCAAATCTTCAGCTCATTGAGCATCTGGAAGATTACTGCCAGGTGTGCTTTGATGATCTCTCTCTCTCTCTCTCTCTCTCTCTCTTAATAGTTTAGGTGACAGTATCGCTCTGCAAATGTTCAGTTCCCTCTCCGTTATGTCAATTATCTTTAAGGGGTGAATTCGTTTGTCATTTGAGATTCATTTTACTGTATAATACAGTAGTAATGGAAAACATTGCTTATACAGTTAAAGAAACTGTTCCATGAAAAAAATGTCTAAATTTGACACCCACATAGATGGGTATTTTTAACAAGTCTGCCAAATTTGAACGGATGAAAAAAAGAAAACAAGTGTATGAAATGTGCTTCAACATGTGCAAACACGCCCCAATTGAATCTTACTATCACTCAAATAGTACATTGTCACAGTATATATGCTCAAATGTTACAATGTTCAAATGTTAATGTAGTGTGAGACAATCTGAATGTGTCACACTATGTTTATTAAAAAGTTATATTTCAATGAAGTGTATCTGTTATGTGTAAGCCTACCCATTTACTAGCCACCAGCTAGCGTAATAAACATTCCCTGAAATGTCTAAAGTTCTATGGACCCACGTTCGGTGAGCTATTGGCTAGTGGACCCGCCCCTATAGCTCCCACTACAGTAGTGAGCCAGGGCTGCAAATGCATCACTGGCTGATTGCATCACGTCATGTGTTAGCCACACTCCCATAAATCTGGACAACTGATAAGTTGATAATGAGTTTAAAGGGCTGTGTGTATTATTTAGGCCATCTAGTGGTGAACTAATAATTCATTCATTTAAAAAAAAACAAAAAACGTACACATCACGCCGGCAAAGTGTGCAGAAACTGTGAAACGAGTCTGGACTGTTTTCGGCCAGGAAATTGTGCTCTTGATGTCTTTTTTTATTTATTTTTTTTGCTTGCTAGAGCTGCTGTCAAAGAAGATGGCGAGGAAATGACGTAGTCAGATAGCCACACGTGAAGCTTTGTTTACATTTATTGAACCAATGATATACGAGATTTTTAACTGAAGCCGCTCTTGGCCAATCACAGAGCAGTTGTGACAAACGTAGTGTGGGGCTGTTGTTGGGTCACATAAACTCAACCGCGGCTCATTTTTCTTTAAAAAGGAGGACAAACCGGCATCCTGCTTAGGATTGCACATCACTGAAAATTAGGACTGTTCTGCCTAAATCAGGACACCTAGCCACCCTATATGCTAGCTTAACCAGTGACTTCTTGCTAGCCTTGCTCGCCGCTCACGTTAACTCCTGCTCGCAGGGATGCTCACTCGCTTGCTCACTCCAAATAATAATTTAACGCTATATGTTAAAGGGATAGTTCGGATTTTTTTTTACATGAATCTCTATTTCATCCTCACCTCCAGTGTGTGCGATCATCACTGACTTCTGTGACACGAGTTCTGGTCCGGTGTTGGACGAGAGGAAAATAGTCCAGTTGGCTGAGCTCACCTAAATAAAGCCTTTTTCTTCTAAAAACTATTTGTATTCAAAAGAGTGATACATTTCCATACAAAACTCCCTTCGGTCAAAATTCTTTTTGACATTAATCTGTATTTCATCCTCGCCTCCAGTGTGTGCGATCAGCACTGACTTACCCCTGACAGTGTTCTGTGACACGAGTTCTGGAGAGGAAAAGAGTCCAGCAAGTTGGTTGGGGTCACCGAAATAAAGTGTTTTTCTTCTAAAAACAATTTGTGTTCAAAAGAGTGATACATTTGCACACTAAACTCCTTTCTGAAAAAAGTCAGACGCCATTACCGCCGGGCACTATTTTTCTGTTCGTTCGTATCACTGCACGTCGCGCTGCAGACAGCTGATCGACGCGCCTTCCGCCTTCGAAAAGACAAACAACTTGTAGATTAGTGCGCGTCTCTCGTGTCACAGAACGCTGTCAGGGGTAAGTCAGTGCTGATCGCACACACTGGAGGTGAGGATGAAATATAGATTCATGTCAAAAATTCCAAACTATCCCTTTAATAACTCAGCACTTATCATCAAACATTATTTAGAAACAAATTAAAAAGAAAACAACACAATTTTACAGGGTCTTTAGAGGTTGATAAATTTTGGACGTTTCATCTTTTATTGATAAATGCCGTAATCATTACCATATAAATCCAAAGCAAAGTGACTAAATCAATTCATTTAACCATTCCTATTTGTGATTAGGTTTTTAGTAAAGGCAGCACTTAAGACTGCTGACATAAAGTACACTAACTAACAATATAAAACTTTGCATCCTTTCTGTACAATGATGGTAACATTAGTGTTGATGATGATGAACTCAGACCATTGTGTGCGTTCAGGCCCAGGGTGGCAACCACACACACACACAACTGAAGCGCAAATTCAGCATGCACTGAAGACCAGCGCACTTCTCCGTTGAGACTCAAGTGAAGGTGACAGCTGGACTGGCTGACTGCTGCTCCACATGTTCTTCGCGCATTTGACCAGTGGATTCCCTGGAGGTAACGACACTTCCGCTGCTCTTAATTTTGTTGCCCGTCAGTGCTAACAGGCTCTCCTAGATGATTTTCTATTTTTCTCCATGGTATTAAGCTTCACAAGTTGTCTTTTTCTGCACTAATCAATCCCCTTTGGTTTAGTGCACAGTATTGAAGTCCCGTGGGGACATCTGGCATTCTCGAAACCCTTTAAACATGAATAATTAACTGATGTTCTTAGTCCAGCGCCTATACGTCAAGGCGAGTGTGTATATGCATTAAATGTTGATATTCTTTATGGTAGGACAGTACACAATTTTTGCCGAGATGAATGTTTAGACACTATCACACTCAAAGTCCCACTAAAAAAATATGCCGAGTTCCATTTGTTAGCCATTTTGATTGTTTCCAAACAGTGAGTGATGCTTGCATTGAACTCTGCTCTTCAACTTTGAAATTCTGAGAATTATTTAATTAATCCAGAGAGATGCTGGTTTAGTCTTCGAGATACAGCACATCTGTCAAACGATGTTCACATTGGCAGCAGAGATTAAGCTGGATAATAAATTGGCTGCTTCTTGAGATTTGGCCTGATATTAATGGGCCGAGACCAGATCAAAGATTTGAACTTTCCTTCACCCCTACACTAGATCGATTATTAATAAGTGTCGCAGAGACTTGCCTGGCTTTAGCATTCACTTGAATTCCTCCGTGACATTCTCTCTGACTGATTTTATCCTGAAAGAGATAAATGGACAACTATAAGGAGTTAATCAAAGCAGCAAGCGGCAGGATTGGCGGATTATGTCAACACACACGGTTAATTTTGCATTGATGTGCTGGCGTCCTTGTAGCGTTGACACAGGCGGTATAAATATGTGACGAGGCAGACACTGCGGCAGGGCTGAAATATCACACAATAACTACATATTAATATATTCATGACTTGCCTCAGCCATAGTCATTTTTTTAGTCTCTGACATTGAGCATTTTTTTTATTTTAATTGATTGAGAGTAGAGGCGAGAGAGCCATGAAATGTTTTGTCTTTAGAGTCAAGCGAAAGTGAGTGTGCATCATTGTTGATTCACAGCTGCTAAAATGTTGTTTGAATTTATATTAGAAAGTGGGAATAATGTCCTACATATTCTAGACACACAATGTGACAATCCTCCGGTCAGGTGCAGATTGCTGCGTACTTTTTCCACACAGAGAGATGTCTCCAGTCGATATGTGAATACGCCACATTTAAAGAGAATGACAAGAGCCTCTTTTATTGATTGATGACAAATAGATCTGTGTTCACTCTCACAACAAAGCAAACCACCCTTTTTTTTTTATTACGCCTACGATATTACAATCACGCTTCAGTGCAGATTTACGGCATGCGTTGGATTTGCGGAAATAAAGTCCACAAATCTAAACTAATTGCACACGTACACGCACGTGCACACACATTATTATATTTTTGTTATTGATTTTGTTTTACCTGTCTTTGGTGGCTGATTACAGCACTTTGTATGCAGCAGTGGTTGTTTTAATGTGCTGTAAATAAAGTGAGCGTAAGAGTTGAGAAAATTACCAATTTTATACAGAAGCTTATGCTTTGCCCATAAAATATCAAATATTGGGTTGGTTGTTGTGATATTTTTAGAAGTTTATGTTGGCATAAATAGAGATGTCCACATACATTTTGATGATGAGGGATAGCAGTTTTCCGACGTGGCCCGCCCGTGGGCATGGGTCTACTCATTATTATTTGAGTATGTCATTATTTAGACACGCAAACACAGAAGTTACTCTAAAACACACTCACAAATGCACAAACACATACTCACTAGAGATGCTAATCATGTATTAATGTGTGCAGATTGCTGCAGACGTGTTTTGCCAGTCAAACTTTGCTATAAAAAGTTTTGCTCTAACCATCCAATCAGAGGCCGGGAAAATGCTTACATTACTGTGGGCCAACTAGCTGGTCCTGTGATGCGAATTTGAAATTTTGAATCTTGGTTAAAGAAGCCGTCCTATTGCTAATATAGTTTTTGGTTTGGCCAACTCTGGACAGATTAGATCAGCACAAACCGGCTGAAATATGATTGGATAAAAATCAAACATTCTCATACCCGTATTACTGGAAGCTGTGCAGCCAAGAGAAATGCTACGAAATGAAGAGAATATAAACCCTAAGAAGCACACATGCCGTACAGAATATATAAATATGCACAACCATACACACACATACACACTTAGACAAACAGAGAGGTTCAGAGCTTCTCAGGGGGAGCTCTGAAATATTTAAATGCTGAGGGTTTTTTTTTTTTTAACATATGAGATTGATGGAATAAGGTCAGTGTCAGTGTTGCAGCTCCTTGCACTTCCCAGACAGCAACATGACGCCACACACTTGCAAAACTAACGCATGTGTGCATGCGTGTGTAAGTATGCAGGCTGGGAGTTAGCAAGGCTGAGGCTGCAGTGCCTTCACCAGCAGTAATTGGCTTGTTGGTGCAAGGAGGAGCCCATTTTCCAGACAAATCCTTTTACATAACGCAGTCCTCCACATTTTGCTCCCAAAATAGAAAAGGTAATTCTCAATTTTCCACCAATCACTTGCTGCGCTTCCTTCCTTTGACTGCATTTTTTTTTTCTAACTTTGACCTCACTTTCTGCATTTAACAGCAATAAACGTGAGTTGAACTCTATCAGTTCCTCTTCTATGATTTAATAGCATATTGCTTTCTAGATTAAATTCAGAGGCGAAGCTTTAAACTACAGAGGCGGCACTTGCCTGCAGGAAATGTAGCTTAGATAAGTTGGGGCCTGTCAAAAAAAAACCCAACAGATTTATGCTTGTCTCTTTCCTCTCTCACAGTTTCAGGCTGGAGTAGAAAGATGATGCCAGAAAAAGATTCATTAATAATGCAACAAGAGGATGAAGCCTCGCCACTTTACCATGTTGCAAGTCACCCCCACCCCCCACCGAATCACTCACCAATTCTTGATAAAGCAACACAACATCTGGACGCTCATTGTTGAGTGCAACTATAAGTGAGTGAAATAAAATGTAACTATAATGTGCACGTTACTTCAAGCGGGCACAATCGCCACCTGCATTCTGGGGCAGAAAACGGGTTCATTGCTTTGGAACTGTAGAAGGGCTCATATATGATATGCTGCTGCCCTCTTATGGATCTACCCTATCATGGAGGCTAACGGAGGAAATTTGTTTTTGAAAATGCTTTTTAGCAGAGCCTCAAGGCCAGCGTGGCAATGACCTTCGTTTCCAACCTTCAAATCCAAATTGTATAACTTAAATAAATAAATTAATTAATTAATTAATTTAAAAATTCATTACGGTACGCTGCCCAACCTACCCGTTTTTTTTTGTTTGTTTTTTTAAACACTCATCATACGCACACTCACACGCAAGCTTACTGTGAACCTACCCTTGGTTGAGAACTTCCGAGATCCGTACGATGACGTCATACATTACGAGACTTACTGCTGACCGCGCTGAGTCTGACCGCGCTTTCAAATGCAGGCCATGTTTGCACCTGCTGCTGTCGGTAAGTTGGTCAGTCCGTTTTCGTTTTTATTGTTTAATGCCAAAGGCAACAAGACATAGTAGTGTTTAATGCAGAAAACCCACGCAAAACGTGCCGCGTAATTTGAGCGAACTTGTCGGTATTGTAGGAGTTCAACTACTGCATGGCGTGCTAAGTTGCTAGCAGCTAACTTAAGTTGCTGACACCAGTTGTAACTAATTAGCCTTTTGTGCTTTTATTCAGCTTGGAGACAGTGAGGTTTACCAGCTTCTAACATTGCCATTTTATTGATAGTGTACTGATTGAGTATGTCCTTATGTGTTTTTGTGGTACAAATTTGCTAGTTGTAAGCAGTGGTACTTTTTATGAAGGCGTGTGGCGCGTGTGTGTGTTTTATAAATAGCCTATATGTTCCTTTATATTACTTGGTTGTGTACATAATAAGTAAGAACAAATTATGAATCTGTCCCTTGGGATGAGCAAACTTGTAATTATAAGGTATTTCTAGAAATATTTATTAACGTCATTATGTGTGTAGTACATGCGTTAGTTTATAGTTTATCAACATCTCCTTTTGTAGAGATGCCACTGAAGGAGAGGCGATTGAAACAAAAACAAAAGGAGCTGCTGGATGCTGTGAAAAGCAATCATTTATCAGTTGGATGAAAAATATCACAAATGGTAAGAATAACATGAAATACATTGAACAACAAGCACAAATTCATTGTTGTAGTTCTGTTAAATATTTTACCACAATGTATAGCTGGCTTTACATTGTTGATTAGGTGCAAGGGTTGTAAAATAGATCAATACAAAAGCAACTATGCCTTGATTCCAGATGGACAGCAAGTGGATAAATGATAGATCAGTCTCCAACCTGTCAGCAGCAACAGGTTATTCACAGTGAGCCCCTTCAATGCATACTTGTTGCATTGCATAATATACTTGTCTGACCAATTATTCTACCATTTTCTTTTGTAGCTTCTACACTCTCTGACCAAATCAGTCCAGCTCCCGCAAGATCATCATCAGCAGCAGCAATCTCTTCACAGATCTCAAGAGAGTCGTTCAGCATACCCCAGCAGGTAAACCATAGACTACTTTTACTTTGCACTGCTCCCTACTAAGTACTGTATATAAGTTGTGTACTTGTGTACTTTGTACAATGACATGGTATGTTGTGGTACTATGTTAGAGTTATGAATATTCATGCCAACACAACCTCACTCCTCTGAGCTTTCAAAGAAGGTGCAGGCCTTTTGCTTATTTCTAGCTTAACAATCAGTGCATTCCGCTTCCAAGCTGACCCTAAAGTGATGCCGCGGTTCGAACACAGAGTCGGTAGACGATGCCGGAATTCCATCAGTTATACATTGTACATGTGCCCCTTTTTTTTTTTTTTTTTTTTTTTACTTTGAGCACCTGCCCCTCCAAAGGTCACTGCATGCCCCCGCCTACTAGTGCGTATGGTGTATATTATTTACATTTTTGGATGTTTTTGTCATGTTATTGGTTGGATAAAACTGGATTCTGAACTAGATGATGCACATGGCACAATTACTTGTTGTAATATGTTTTTATATTTGTATTGATGATTTCTGTAACTGTGTCATGATAGTGGTGGTATTAAGAAGGGGCTAAAGTCAGGATAGTATCCATTGAAAACCAAGGTACCAAATGTAATGGCTGTCACATTTTTTTTCTTTTTTTTTGCTGTACTATAATTTGCTCTTCCAACTTTATTTCGTAGTATCAACAGTAGTAACTTGTAAGTCAACACATTTAGTGTATTTAATTATTAATTGCAGCTTTGGAAAAGCTTAAATAGGGCTGCCATTTTCAATTGTCTGTTTTTAATTCAGCTGAAGTTACGCAAGTTCAGCAGCAACGGGATACACAATGTTGGAACTTCAGCGTATGAAAGAAACAAATCGAACATGTAATATACAGTAAGAACCAGAAGAGGTCGCCAAAACAGTTCCGTTTTTGTTCCACTCTACTGTACATTGTATTCTTTGATCTGCTTCAACTACTAAACGTCATCACTCATTCATTTTTTATGAGATGCTATCATATGAAATACTGTTGCTTGCAGGTCTGAGCTCCCTCAATGCACATTTTTGCTCCAAAAAAGTGCACTTTTTAAATGCACTGCATACAATAAGATGAACACAATTTTTAAGGTCTATTTAAATTAGGATATTTTTCTATAAAATAAATAAAATAATAAGATGGTTTCGAAGAAACGAATCTATCCCTACTGCCTGGGGAAAACGTTTGAAACTTAAGTTTAGAGAACTGTATGTTGATAGCCAAGTACTGCTGAGTTCGATATGCTATGTTGAAATGAATACACATGCGAAACCTATTTGACTCCTCCTTTGGGAAGTTAGTGTACCTCATGTGAGCCCTCCCCTCTGCTGGATTCTCTCCTCTTATGGTCCACTCTCTGCCTGATGACAAACACTGCAGACACAAGTGGACTTTGGCCATCTCTGGGATTTTAAATGTGTATGGTTATATTTGCCCCGGTAAGTATCTTTCTCTGTATTTTTATTTTTTTCATTAAAAATGAATTTGTTATTTTATCTCTAGAAATAGACATAATGGTAGAAATAATACTGTAGTAAGAGGGTGGTGAATCTTTTTATGAATATTTATTTCCAGTGTGCAGCCACATAGACAGTTTAGCGTACATGTTGTGTCCGGTGCTTTGCATTTTGCAGAAGAGAGCAATATTATGAAGGTGCAGCTGTAGAAACGTTTGATGCGAAAATGAATCAGCCTGCACTGCTGCGGCCACCCTCTAGTGCACAGTGAGCAGTACTTACCACCTTTAAATTATTCAGCTTTTGTTTTCAAACCAATTAGAAATTTTAATAATCAGTTCTGTGATTTATTGATGGGAATACATTATGCAGTAAGCCACAGTACACTCACTCGGGCAATGTCCCCTGATAGTCCTTTCACTCATGCCCGTGAATGTTTTTCTCCTCTTATGACTGCTATCATATTCTCTCTCCTCAGATTTTTGCCATTTGTGCGTTTGCAACATGCGGCGGCTACTATGGGCACCTCCAGGTTAAAGTGGACTGCGCAGATAGTAGACAGAATAACAGGAGCATCAACATTGAATTTGGCTATCCATTTAGGTACACCGTGCCGACTATGACACATTTTTGACTATATATTGGTATGCGTTGCATGTCATGTCAACAAAATCATATGTTGAGCAGAGGACAAAAAGAAGTAAATGAAAAATGAACACTTTCCTGCCACCAATAATTCATCATTATCAAATAGGACCTTTGAATAAGTTCCACTTTTGCTCTCACATTTTTACCGATTTTATGTTTTTTCAATAATTTGGAAGTCTCTGTATCAATATTTTTAGGTGCATTGTCTTTCCCTTGATTACTACTTTAAATAGGTTGCTGAGCTATTTATGTTTCAGAACAACTTGTTGCCATGAAAGATTTGTGGATGGGAAAGTGTTACATTATTAATAAGTTGAAGAAGTACATCAGTGTTACTGAGTCCATTTCCCAAACAGGTATGCCATATAAATAACACCATTTGTTAATTTAAACTTCCTTGAAGAGTAGATCCACTTTGCACTTTATTTGTGGAAGACACAACTTGCATGAGTGGCAGAGAAAACAGATAATCTCTGTATCCTGTCACTAAATGAAGCGGCCTCTGAGCAAGCAGCCCAAGGCATTGTTGGTGCACGGCGCTAGACAAGATCAATAGTGGAAACATTCTGGCGCGTCAAAAGGGACCACTTAAGGTTACATTCTTGACTGATCTGGCTCCGAGTGCATTCTGGTCTAATGATGCAGTGAAACATCTCAGACAAAGGGCCCTTTAAATTGGACTGGCTTCCGGCCTTCGCATCACATATGACGTAAGCTCATTTAGACAAAAAGTGGAATACATTGACAAGGATGAGCACACAAATGAATTCTATTATTTACAAATCCGTAGGAATTTTTCCTGTAACGGCTAATTTTTTTTCCAATACATAATCGACCCAAGTACAATTACACAATTAAGTTAAACTGAACTTAAACTACACACTGATTGACTTAAACAAGGTTTGCAACACAGTCGTCATTGCAGCTTCATTTGTGCGAGGAAGCATGTAATATAATTGGAGGCTGGTGTTTTTTTTTTGTTGGTTTTTTTTTTTTTTTTGGTGGTGGTGCAGTGATGGCAAACATATCACTGTCGAGTTGAGCCAAACGTCAAATTTACAGTTCAACTCAATCACTTTTTGTTTCGTGACTTTCTAGCATTCAGATGTTCTTGAGCTTTGAGTATAATTCAAAGTAAAAAAATAAAATAAATAAAAATCTATCCATCTATTTTCTATAGCACTTGTTCTCATATGAGTCATGGGTGACCTTGAGCCGATTCCAGCTGACTTATCGTGAGAGATAGGCTGGTTGCTAGCCACTCAGCTAGCACAAAAAATCTATTATTTACACTCATATTCACAAGAGAAAACCCAGTCACGGGGAGAACATGCTATTGCCAACAATACACGTGGACTGTATGTGGAAAAGTTAAAATTATCGTCATCAAACTATAATGTACAGGAACAATGTGTATGATCTGTAAAACTAACTTAACATCCGATCACAATACATATATTTCATAACCAAAAAGTGAGAACAGATCTCCTTTTCCTCTGCAGATTACAACAAGTGCATTTCAAGGCTCCGCTATGTGAAACAAAGAGGGAGGAAATTCTCTTCCTTGACGGCGACTTCTCCTCCGCTGCTCAGTTTTTTGTCACTGTGGGCGTGATCACGTTCCTCTACTCCCTGCTGGCAACTGTGGTCTACGTATTTTACCAGGACAAATACTTGAAGAACAACAGAGGCCCACTTGTGGTCAGTGACTGTTTAACCTCTCCTGGAGGAAGACCAGACATTGTTATATTCACTCATTTGTGTTTTGTTGTCTTCCTTCTGATGTGCAGGACTTTGTGGTGACATTCCTCTTCTCCCTCGTGTGGCTCGTCAGTAGTTGTTGTTGGGCCAAAGCTCTCTCTGATATCAAGATGGCGACAAAGCCTACCAAGGTGCTGCTGCTCATCCCTGCCTGTTCGGCTCAGGAGAACAAATGTACAGCTGTGCAAGAACCACAGTGGTCTCGGCTCAACACGTCTGTGGTGGGTAGAAATAGGGCATCTATGACAAATTAAAGCAACATGGAAGGAAGGAGTAAGTAAGTGGTGGCTAGTATTCACGGTTTGGAACTCATTTGTTGAAAGGCTGATTTACTGTATCAGACGTTTACAAAGAACAGTGTGATACTGCTAACTGCAAATGTGCCCCTTATCATCTTAATGTGTCCTTTGCCATTTTTGCTCATTATAGTAACAAAATATATTATGTTTGTGTTCCTTTTTTTTTTTTTGTTGTCATGACATTTTTTTCATAGGCAGTTGCGCGGCAGGGTTCATGTCGTGCAATCATAACAATGGAAAAAAATAAAAAAAATAGCTTGTGTTGTTAGCCTCTATGCTATTATTCCACTGTACAGAAAACAGACGGACACAAACAAAATAAATTTATCATATTACATAAACATTATTTATCATATTTCTTATATAAATACATATTTTTTATTGTCAGCATTCACCCAACTATAACATACATTCTTTATACATTCTCCCTCCAGGTTTTTGGTTTTGTCAGCGCCATCCTTTGGGCTGGAAACATTTGGTTTGTCTTTAAAGAGACGGGCTGGTACAAGATGGGGCAGAGGTATCCCACCAGGAGCACTTCAGGAAAACGAGAAATGCGTCAGAAACTCTACAGTGAGAGCAGCTTTGACCTTCAGGAGGAAAGTTTTGGTACTCAACCGAACAATTTCAACCAGACAAAAAAGGACTTAGCGATGCAGGTGTACCGGCAAGGCAGCTTCAACCAATCAAAAATGAACCATGGCCTCCCACAAACCAATCTTGGCCAGCCAGTCATTCACGATAGTAAAGGAGGAGCCCTGTGATCATGTCAATGAAAAGTAATTTTGCCCTCTGTGTATTTTATTGTATACATGTGACACTTGTATTATAGTAAAATTGTGTTTTTCATAGATCTAAACTTTTGATGTCATCTTAACTGGCCACTTAATTTACATTTAATCACACTCCAAAAATGTATATGGTGGTACTATGGGTCAGCTAGTGTACATAGCTCAGTTATTGTTGACTAATTCTCTGAATGGTCTATTATGTCTGGTATAAAAATGTGTTATCTATGGAATCCTATAGATGTTTAACAAACATATTGAAGAATAAATAACAAACAGAATTGTCTTCAAAGCAGCACATTATTATTATTATTATTATCTTTTAATAGTTTACAAGTGTCTTAACGGTCTTGGTCCTTATGTTTCAGTGTTTCTCAGACACTGAGTTGGAGGGATGGGTGTCAGGTGATTTTAATCTGTAAAGCACTGAGATGCAATTCTAGTCTGAAAAGTGCTTTACAGATAAGTATTGATTGATCTTAATACAAAACCCATATAAAAATAATCACATCAGTATTAAAGTACCGTATATTACCGTATATACTTTGTTATTAATAGTGCCTTTAAATTCTAATGTCTCCATAAATGATATGACTGGCTGTAACTATAGAATTCACTGTTGAATTCAAAAAGATTTATTGTAATATTTTGAGTGGCACAAAATAATACAGACCAAATTTGCTCTTTAGTATTTAATTTTCATTCATGTATGGTTGTTTTCTATTTTTTTTTCTTTTGACTCTTTATTGCTGGATATCTCGAGATTGTAATAAGAGTGTTTTTGTCGACTTGCAAAAAGATTCATTTTAAATAAAGACTGAGTCAGTGCAACTTAATGTTGCAATATTTGTTTGATTGGATTCATATTTACAGTAGAACCATCTAAATTAAATCATAAAACTCCAAATGTTGAATCCTGTTGTAAAACAGTTTCACTCAATTTTGCTACAGAAATTATCCTAAAACATATAAAAAATAAAAGTATATTATGTATATTATATTCCTTTGTGTCTATGAAAAAGAAACAAAAAATGTCAGCAGTGATTCAAAGCCAGTACGCAGCAGGTAGGAAGCAAAAGAGAGAATGCTAAATGAATAAAGCTTCTTGTGGAGAACATTAAAGTGTGCGCCATGCGGCCTACCTGGATTATCCCCATTGCAAAGGCCAGTGGGATAATCCCTCTTGGTGGCCGTTTCATCCCATTTTAGACAATTACCATAATACCTACAGTAGTGTATACCTAAAACTCCCACTAATGACTTGTCAATTATCTTTGCTTGGACAAAGCAAAGAACAACAAGTGATTATATTTCAATTAAATTGTGTGCCTAAGGCCCTTACTAAACAGCCATAAAGTAAACTAACAATATTTTGCTGTTTGGACAGCCCAGCTTTATGTGTGTTGCATCAAGATAACACTGTTTACTGTACATTACAGCTTAGAGGGGGTTATAGGAAGTGAAGTGTAATTTGAATAAATGTGGCGTCTGTCTATCCTCAAGTCAAGATGTGTCCTTTGATAGTTTATTGGGATGAGGTTTTTTTTTTTTAAGGCAGTGTTATTCTTTCAAGGCACGGTGGTAGGTATGGTAGGCCTCACAGTTGAGAGATTCTGTGTTCAAATCCTGTGTAGAGTTGTTGGAGTTGGCTTGTATGGGTTTGCTCTGGATACTCCCACATTCCAAAAACAAGGACTGAAAGAAGTTCTATTTTCCTAGACAAGTGCACATGCGGGCCACATAAAAACGGGCAGGCACATTTTCATCTTGGTGCTGGTACAAGTCTAGTCTATTGTATTTTTTAATTTGGTAGGAGTGCTACCCATCCCTTGGCGTTCCAACACATCTTCAGTTTGGTAACAAAATAGTAGGTATGACTTTAGACTCTGTTAAACCAGGTCTAACTAGTGACGCAGGTGGTGTGACGTGATTTTGGTTTTCAGTTTTTAATAAGATTACAAGAATCTTTGTTCTCCAAATCTCTTCTGAACATAAATTGAATGTTAGAGTATTTAAATGTAGTCATCAATTCACATTTTTTTTTTTTTTTTTTTTTTTTTTTTTATAAACAGTGTAATAATGAAATGAAATAGAGGGACAACTGTGTATTTGTAATAATTTGATGAAGTGATTTATATAATTTTCACAGTTATAACGGCCTTCAGAAGGAGCCCACTATGTGATCAAAATGAGTTTGATAGACCATCTTTGACACACCATCTTTGTGGTTTGACACCACATCTGTAGGTGTGACTGAGTGTAAATGGTTGTTTTTCTGCTATGTATCCTGTGATTGGCTTGCGACCAGTCTAGGCCATACACCGCTTCCCGTCAAAAGTCAGCTGGGATACGCCATTTTGCCGACAACCCTAGTGCTATAGGAAATGTATTGACGTTGTTTGATTATTCCTTCCATGGTACTTGGCAATTGAATTATTTTAATCTTTGAAAATCATCAGTCATATTTGTTTTGTTTATTAGTCAGTTACACAGCCATATTCACTTGCTCCAAAGAAGTGAAAATATTATCTAATGTTGATGATGCAATGTATTTATCACTGTATTCTTTATAAGTCAAAGAGAATGATGACTTCACGATAACTGCAATTTACATATAACAGAGTCTAAAAAGCTAATCTTTGATAGCCATCCGAGGCTGTTGTTCACGGTGAACATCAGCCTGGATTTCATGCACTTTGTTATTAAGGCCTCGGTTTGCAGCAGTCCTTTCTTTCTGGTCCAAGTAATTAAATGGCGGGGAGAAGCGAGGCTCCTCTCTGCGGGTGCTGCCCCTCACACAAATGCTAATGGCATGCAGGTGTCCAGGACCGCCTCTCTGCGCTCGTAAATTACAATGTATGTGCTCCCAGCTTGACAATTAGGATCAGTATGTGTGAAGGAAATAAATGGTTGCATCACGGGATAGATGTCACATTGCGTTTTGTGTAGTATACTCAAACCTAGTTGCGCTAATGTGCTACAGGCTTGTGTCAAATTTTTTATGAGTGAATTTCAAGTAGTGTTACCGTAATTTTCATTTACATAAAAAAAAACAAAAACAGCATTAACCTCTGAAATGCAAATGATATGGTTGAGAAATGCTCTCAAATGGACCAGGTGGTACTGAGGATTGCCTCCAGAGAGCAGCATTGCATTAAACAGCATCCCACGTTGCACTTCGATCTGCCCGTCTCTCCATCCATTTTCTGAACAACACTTATCCACACTAGGGTCATCCATCCATCCATTTTATTCACTGCTTCTTCCTCACAAGGGTCGCGGGTTTGCTGAAGCCTATCCCAGCCGGCTTTGGGCAGTAGGCGGGGTACACCCTGAACTGGGTGCCAGCCAATTGCAGGGCACACAGAGACGAACCACTAGGGTCATAATAATAAAAAATAATGATAATAATGATGATGATGATGATAATAATGATGATGATGATGATGATGATAGTAATGAGAATGATAACAATAAATACATTTTTGGATGAACATTTATCTGACCTGTTAATAAAAACTGCATTACAGCTCTACGAACGGCTCTCATCTGATGTTCGTCAATTCTGTGCTATGAGAACTGCATTCCCACACTCTAAAAGGAGAATTGTTGAACCAATTTAAGATTACAAATTGAATTGTTGACCAGTTTTAAAAAAAGCTTCAATTGGTAATACACGATTGAATTGTTAATCCAAAATGTATATCCATCCATCCATCTATCCATTTTCTTGACCACTTATTCCTCACAAGGGTCGCGGGGGGTGCTGGAGCCTATCTCAGCTGGCTTTGGGCAGGAGGTGGGGTACACCCTGGACTGGTTGCCAGCCAATCGCAGCCAAAATGCAGGGCTCGACAGTGCGAGCATTTCACTCGCAAATGCGGGCAACTTTCAAGTGCGTGCTAGTGAACAAAAATGCCGTTGGCGCGGCGTGAGTGCATTCATGCTCCCTCTGCACTATGTTTAAAACATAAATTCGAAAGTCGCTGTGTCCTCCGCTGCCTCTAGCAACGATAGCGCGCCGACTCAATCCAATAGTATTTGAGTGAAACATGAGCCGCTGCAATGTGATTGGCTGGCTAGTTCCTGATCGGCACAGCATACGTGTACACGCGCACCGCGCAGGCTACAATTTACATACAAACATATGTAATATGGCGCTTTTCCACCGGACCGGTTCCACACGGAAGCGGCATTTTTTGTCCCCGGATACCTCCATGGGACTCTTTCGGGGCCGAGCGGTTCCGTTGTAACCGCTGTTTAGAACCCTTTCAGCAGTGGTTCTGCAGCGCCGGTCATCGGGGGACGAGAGGGGCCGTCGTCACCTGTCATCTGATTGACCGACAGAAACGCATTTTGCGCGAGAGAACCAAAGGGGCCCGCCGGTCTTCACCAAATACGGTTTATACAGTCAATATAATAATCTTTTACAACAACGCTGAACTTTGTTTACAATTTAAAAGGTACTTGTGGATGGATTTGTAATGTTTGTGGTTAAAAAAATAAAAATAAAAAATCGCGGCCGTGTGTTCCCATTAACTTGAATGAGAGCGCCAGCAGAGTTCTCCATTCACAAATAGCTTCGTTGATTATTTTCTAAAACAAAATGAGAATGATGAGGAGAATGATAGTAAAGGAGGGCCAGCAGACGGTGCCAAATCAAACGATGGATTATTCTGCCCATCAGAAATTTTAGTTTGAATTTGTGCAGTCTTAAAACGCCCTCCTGTAGTTGCTAGGTTTATTGGTTTTGTTGAGTAAAGAGATTTAACGCCACTCCAATGTGGCAGCACGCAACACCGACACGTTCATTGTAACGCAGCCTGTTGGATCTTATTTTTGTTGTCGCTTTGGACAAGAATTATCCGTAAGTACATGCGATGTCAATATAAAAACACTGTAGATTTATTTTAGTTAATTAGGACAATTAGAGATTGTTGAATGTGTAATGTAACTAGCTACTAGCATGAAAGTGTGTCATGTATAGTTAGCAAATATTACATTGTTATTTTATTTTCTAATTTTACGATGACCTAAAGAGGGTAATGGTCAGAGGCCATTGTTCAAATTAACAGCACAAAAGGAAAATGAAGTCAGGTTATTTGGAACGTTGTTAACTCGCTGTCTAGCTGGTGAAATTTAGAAGCTTCAGAGCGAGGACAGCCGAGGAGCAGGTGAAGGGGAAAAAAAAGTACTGACTTTAATGAGCTAAACAAAATAAGGTTGACATGAGTTAAGTTCTACGAAATTATTGACTTGTTTTGATAGCCACTGCTGTTGCAGGCAAACCTCGTGTTCCAATGAAATATTTTGCAAATATATCGAGTTGCGTTTGCCTAAGGTCATGCTGCACCTCCACAAAAAATGGTGCGACCAAATCCTGTGCTGTGCGAACAACTAAAAATGTTACTCGCACCAGTGCTAGTCGTGGAAAAGTTAGTGTATCCAAGTTAGTGATCCAAGATGGCCGATCTCCTGCGCATGCGCGTCACAGATCGTCTTGACAGGGCCAAAAGTCAAGCACGCAAAATTGTCGCCTATGAGTGATGTCATCTGAAGTTGCTTTTCTATTGGCTGCTGTTAGATGATGTCACTTCTGTGTGACAAACTTTCAAACATCTTTATTCTGGTTAATATCGTAATAAATATAGTTAAAATCGCATTTAAAATAAACCCCAAAGGCTCATACATTACATTAATTACCAAACACTACTTAGTTTTAGTTTTGTAAACATAAAATGTAGTTTCAGTTAGTTTTCATTTTTTAAAGCGCATTTTCGTTTTCTTTGTTTTAGACTGTTCAATCTAAGCCTTAATGGAATCCCATGGTTCTGCTCAAGTAAGAAAAAAAAGGGACAACATACAAATCAAGAATCAAAGGAATACACAAATCTTTTCATGCATGCATTTATTTACTCCAGCCTATGTTTTTTTTTATTCTTTTTGTGAAATACATAAAAACAATCACACTGGTAGCCCAGTGAAAATCACATAATTATATGAAAATAGCCTCACATGATTGCACATGGGCCACATATTGATAGTCGAGCGTTGTTGAGTGCCATCAAACTCTGTACAGTGAGTCACAGTTCATTCACACTCGCACACTGATGCAAACAAACAGACGGACAACACGATCCACATCTGCAGCCTTCTGGTATTTCTCTTACACTGTTGTTTTTATATACATATTGACAGGTGAGTTGATATTTGTTAGTGTGTTTTGTCCAGAGTCCATTCATATTCCGTAATTCCATTTGGCAAAAGTCCAAGATGTTTTTTTCATGGGATTGTTTAAAAATCTGGATGCAATCAATAAGGAAAACATCCACTGATTTTGAGGAGTCATCATATTTAAGACACAGAAGACACTTCTGTCTTGCTGCTGCTGGACACTGAACTCTCATCCTCCACCATGCCGCCCATTCCAATAGTGCTCAGCATGCAGTTACGGAACTAGAAAAAAGAGCAACGGAAACAGGAATGAAGCAGCCATATTTACAAGCGCCAATAAAGATGTAAAGATAATACGCGACACGAACCTGTTTGTTCATCAGTACATAGATGACTGGGTTGTAGAGGGCAGAGCTCTTTGCAAAGAAGGCGGGGATAGCAGCAGTCAGAGCAGAGAAGTAAGATCCCTTGTTCATGAAGATCCATCCGGCAAAGGTGGCATATGGGGTCCAAGCGATCAGGAAGCCAAAGACCATCAGAACGCACATACGTGTCACTTCCTTCTCAGCTTTTTGGGTGGAGGCAGACTCCTGCTGCTGGGCCGCAGCCTTGAAGTAAACCATAAACATTGTTATAGACCCAAACTCAACTGTTTTTTTTTTTTTTTTGCTTGTTTTTTTGTGACAAATGCGTGAGTAAATGTGTCACACTTACAGCTTTGACTGTAAGCACAAGGCTGCCGTAAGTGAAGAAAATAAGGAAGACGGGGACGAAGAAGTGGACGACAAACATGTAGATGACATAGGATTCATTGTTGAAGCCTGGAGCCAGAGTGTAGTAGTCGGGTCCGCAGGAGCATTGTAGGCCCTCAGGGAGGTATCTGTGTAAGAGTGAACATGTATTATTCCACTTAGAAGTAATATTTTGTACCAAGTGGTAAACACTGCAAGGTTACAATTTTGAGACAATCTGCGTGGAGTTTAATGCTCTCATTTTACTTCCTAGCTCTAGTGAGTCAGTCTTAAGTGAAAGATTAAAAGGCCACAGACATTCGACAGCCTTTAGAGGATACAGCTGTATGTCAAAGATGGATTTGAACTGGGACGGTAGAAATAGGTTGGATTCATTTCAAAAGGCCTACCTAGACCATCCAAACAGTGGTGGTGCGGCACATGCCATAGCCATGATCCAGGTGAAGATGACCCCAGCTGCAGCGTGGGTCCCGGTGAACTTGAAGCTTCCCATTGGTTTGCACACGACAATGTATCTCTCCACAGCCAACACCACCAGAGACCAGAGAGCGACCTCACCTGCAGGAAAGTTTGGTTAAGAATCGATGATTTACAAGCTCATTACTCCCAAGCTGATCTTACCTCCAAGTGTGGCCATGAATCCCTCGACTCCACAGGCGGTGGCTCCCAGAATGAAATAGCCATTGACGGCGGAAGTGATTGTGATTGTGAATCCGAAGGCGCACATTATGAGACCAGCCACTGCCAAGTTGACCAGGATGTAATTGAGAGGTTGCCGAAGTTTCTTGTTCTGAGCCGTGACCAACAGTGTCAGACCATTGATGGGGGTTCCAGTGCAGATCAGGAAGAACATGTAGCAAGCCAGAAGCCTGTACCAGATGGGGTCCGCCAAGTAATACTGCTGGTATTCAAATGGACTTCTAACAATCCCAGTCCTGTTGGACATGGGGATGTAGAAGTTTTTGCCCTCGGTGCCGTTCGGCTCAAATTGTCCTTCCCAACCCATGGTTGTTAAGTTGGTTCGTTCGAGCTTCGATCCGTCCAAACTCGGATTGCGCGTCGTCTCAATTGGTGGTGAAAGCCGAACCCACTCCAGCGGTTTATGCCGTCCTGGGTGTTGTTTTATACCTTCTTGTGGTGATCCTCAAATGTGATTACAGGAGGATTGAGAGGCAGCGTACGGCTCAAGTCTGACCAATTAGTGACTTTACCAAAGCATGAAGGCACTGCGGGTCACACCTTTAACCCTCTATCAACCGTCACATACTTTTACAGGTAATGAGGAGATTATTTCATTTACTGTGACCCACATGACAACAATAAATTAGGGGTTTTCCATCAACATTAAAATTATTCAACTTTCATCATTTTTCATATATTGACACCTTAATCAACAAAATATCCTCTCAGACCTCTCACTGAGCCATCACTTTGCCGACGCTCCATTTAATTGATTCCACATTATAATTGCTACGCACACATAGCAGTATGTATTGCTGCCCCGCTCATAAGTTTAAAACCAAAATACTGTATTAGAAATGATACAGTGAGTGCACCACTGCAACACTAAAACCACAATAATTACAGTATCAGTCAAGTCTTTATCGCTCTTTACTGTATTTCTTAAGTCATGAATCCTGCTCTCAGAGTAGTATTTTAAAACCAAATATTTGGGTTATGAGTGAATGTCCGAAGCAGGGAGTATTACATTTCTCAGTAACTAACACCCAGTTTAAGGCTTAGCTTTTATGGAAGCTTAATGTGAGAGATCAGGCTACAACCCATGAGGCTCATCACAGAGCTCACGAATGATTGGCTTCAACTTGTCCTACTAAATGTTTAAAACTAGGGGTGTCAAAATGAGTGCATTAATTTAAAGTTCCTTTCACGCCACCAATTTTTTAAACGCGCGATTAATGATCGCCTCTTTCTTGGAAAGCCTGTACTGGGGGAATTCCAGTCACAAGGCAGTAGACACATCCATGTCAAAATTTTGCAGTAATAAATAAATGCATATATTTGTGGAGACTGGGGTCAAGTTGTATTTTAAAATTTTGAAAATGTGCAGAATTTCACAAGTTAATTCATGTTAAAGATTAGAGAGCTCTCAATGTGAGAAGAAAAAAAAAGCACTGAGCTGTCACCATCATCTTACAAATGCAGTTATGCCATCTAGTGGCAGAAAAATGACCAACACAAATCATTATCACACTCGTTTTTTTACAGGACAGTACATATTTTTAATTTTAACTCACTTTTATGTATGTACATTTATAACATAAAATTTGTGATTAATCGCTTAATCACTATTGAACTCATACGAGTTACTGCAATTCCCGGGCCACAAGGTGTGACTTTTTTCACACGCTTTCAACCCTGCGGCTTATACAATGATGCGGCTAATATATGCATTTTTTTCTGATGGCCGTCATGGGCGCGCAAGCAGAAAAGGTAAGAGTGAGACAGGTGGAATATATGTGTCGAGGAAGACGCAAGTTTAATGTAACTTTGCGCTTTGTGCATGAATAAAATTAGCATGAACAGACCCTCATCATGGAAAATACAAGAAGTCTCAGTATCAGTGACTTTTACTGGTATTTTTAACCAGACCTGTTAGTGCTGTGTTACTACCGTATTGCTGCTGTTACTGCCGCATCACAGGCACTGTTTGGAAAGAAAAGCTAAGGTATATTATTATACTTTGAAAACTCTTTTTGTGTACCGTCTTTCTTTGTAAATATCTCATGTTTTAATGTGGGCACACGCGACTTATACTCAGGTGTGGCTTATATATGTATAAAATACTTTTTACTTTAGAAATGTACTGGGTGTGGGCATGTGGTTTATAATCAGGTGTGCCTTATAGTCTGGAAATTGTGGTAATTACGATTAAAAAATTTAATCACCTGACATCCCTATTCAAGTTTCTCTCTCTCTCCCTGAGTAACCTTCTTGACATCTTAAGTCCTCCACTTTGACAATCAATGTCAAATGTTTTACCTTTACAGGTTGCAGCCACAGGAATCTAAGGTAGAGATGAAGAAATATGTACCACCATATGCCACTTTCGCCATATGGATCTTCACACAATCAGACTACTGTAATCTCTGCGTTCCTTACGTTTGTGTGTATTTAAATTTTTTAATTTAAAACATTTCTGCATTTAAATCTAACTTATGCTACGATTTAAAAGACAAATAGCTCATGGATATTGTGCAACTAATTCAATTGTATTTTTGAAAATGAGTACCTGAACACTTTACCTACAAAGGAATTTTACTAGTATAACAGCATCGTAATATACGTCAAATGCTGCATTTGTTAATCAACATAAAGGGGATTAAGTGATCTCACAGAGACGCTTGAGCTTCCTGTGGTAAATACAGTTTATCACTTCCATGGCTTGGCATCAGCAGACACTGTGGCTGTCTCAAGTGACTTGAAGAGGAAGTGTGATCAGGTTAATCCACTGTGGGTCTACTCCCATGTTTCATAACTTTTACTGAGCCAAGGCACACAGAGTATTTTACACTGTCAAATTCTACATACTGAAATAATGATGACACAAATTGTACTGTCTATATATTAGGGGTGTGCCCAAAAAAAAAAATCGATTCATAAAAGAATCGAGATACTAAATTATTAATCGAATCGGTATCAATATCCAAAAATTTATTTTATTTAAATTAGAAATGAAGAAGAAGGGGAAAAGGCAGTTGTAACCCACATGTTGTTTTTGTGGAAAAAGACACTTACAGTACAAAATTAAAAAATGTTTAAACAAAAAAATGTCTCTATTTGTCATTTTGTCTTGTAAAGCAGACTGGAGTAGATCATGTCAATGTTGTGCATATCTGTAAATTGAAGCAGAAATCATTTGTCAATCAAATAATTTTGAATCGAAAATCGAAAATCGATTCTGAATCGAATCGTAGACCCAAAAATCGTAATCGAATCGAATCATGAGACAGTCAAAGATTCCCAGCCCTAATATATATACTACAGTATTTTAACTTTTGTCCAAAGACACTAGCCAAAGTATCATGCTGTCACTCAGTTGTAATGCTAGTTATCGCCGCAAAACACGGGAAGTCTGCTAACTTGTTTTCCAGGTTTGGTCATGTGATACGTAAAGTTCTGCATAAAGCATCTTACATTAAATATGATGAAAGCTGAAAGTGGAATGCTAGAGTTTACTTGAACTACTGTATATTTACACTGTTTTTAAATGTAAATGACCACTGTGCATGTTCAAATCAAGACTACATAAATACTTAACACTACAGGTCATTATCAAGTATTACGCTCTAATAAAAATGTATGTATTGGGATACATATGTATCGCGATACGTATCGTATCGTGACCCCTGTATCGTGATACGTATCGTATCGTGAGCTTGGTGGCAATACCCAGCCCTACTGGAAAGTATGAACAAGAATGACTGGTTGTTCAATTAGAAACATTTTTGGGGGGCCCCCCAAATTTTCCCTTCCTTAATCAGTCATTTTTATGAACGTTTTCCATCTTTAACTCAACTTCCATGCTGAGTATTTTCCACTGTCCCATGCTGTCTGTCTGAGCTCCACACCGTCAGAGATTACCACTTAAAATGCAGGGTTGATTGGCTGAGTGATATCACGTGGGAAGGCTTAACTCACATATAATTGGTCTGTAGGTTTTGTCACTACCGTAAAGCCTGTATCACTGTGCTGATATCCCTCCGTATCTACCTTTTCATCTCCTGTAAGGGTGGGACAACATTGCAAACCAAAATGGCGACGCTTGCTTTGCCTCTTAATCTCCATGAGCCAAATTTGTTCAGGGTCAACATCTATACTGTTAAATAAAAATCAATAAATTAGGCCATTGTTGAAAATTCAATAAAACAATGTGTTTAATCACATGAAGCAACAAAGTTATACATTGTCAGATAATTGAAAAATATAAATTGTTCCAGCATAATAGTATGAGTTCTAGCCACGCAGGTGACTGTTCCAGCAATTAGTGGCGAATAGCAAATTGATCTGCTGTGTTCTTCCGCCAATTAAAGCCTGGTACACATATAAGGATTTTTCTAATCTTAAAATTTTTTTCATCTTTGTCAGATGCCACATATAAAGATAAAAAATCGGGCATTTAACAGCTTTGGTCGTATTGTGTGTAAGGTGTGCAGATATTCTCATCACAGCACCCTCACAAACATAAAGATTATCATCTCAACACTGGTCAAGATTCCAGTCCTTCGTGAGAGACCTCTCGCGTGATTATACATGATTTAATCAAAACCGGAAGGGGGGAAAAAAAACTGAAACAACTTGGAAACGACGAGACACACCGTGGAAGACAACAAACGCGACAAACTGGAAGTAATGATGGTGGTTTGCGGACTACTTGTCCCATGAACTGGTCCTCCATGGTAGAGGTCCACCGGACTTGGTGCTTCTGGTCGGACATGCTTTCTGATATGCTTGTTGTTTTTGTATACGCGCACTTCTGTCTTTTTCAATTAGGGAACCTCTTGATTGGCTACATTTCGTTTGACGTCACAGTTGGTGGCACAGGCGCACCTCGGCGTCCCCGCATACGTTAAGATTTTTGTCGTAAATGTTGAACATGTTCATTATTTAAGATTGTTAGCCCCGACTGGTTTTGGACCCAATTATCGGGACAAATCCACTCTTAACTAGTGTTGTTCCGATACCGATACTGGTATCGGCAGAGGCGCCGATACTGCATTAAAACAGTGGTATCGGTGACTACTATGCCGATACCATTAATTCCAACGCTAATATGCTTGGTGACTTGAATTCACACACAACAGGATTTGACTTGACTTCAGATAACCTGTGACTACTAGAACAAATGACTTGTGACTTACTAGAAACTTATAACTTGTGATTTTCTTATGACATGCACATGTGACTTTGGTTCGTAGTGTGTTTTTCTTGTACAACTCAAACTTTAATAACTAAGAGCCTGTTGTGCTTTTGAACTCTTAACACGAGTTGTGACAATAAGAAGCAATGACACCTTAATGAAAGTAATTGCATACAATCTTTGCATTTGTTATATGAACAGTAGGTTCATTTAAAGTATTATATCTGTGATCACTAGAGTTAGAATAGTTACTGATTTTAAATTATGGTTAGTTTTTATAAAATAAATACTGTACATTTAAATGAAGCCCGAAAGCTCTTGTATGCTTTTAATTTATAATCACAAAAACAAAGAACTATAGTTAAGTTTATTCTCGTTAGTTTTAGAAACAAAGATTAAGATGTTTCAATTAGCTTTTGTTTAAAAAACAAAACAAAACGTTAGCTTTTATTTTAGGTTGTAAAAGGTTTTTGTTATTTTCTTAACTAATAACATTGGTGATCACACAAGTGCTTCGCCGATAGTATATTACTTTTCTTTGAATTTAGACTTTTGATGTGCTTCACATCAAGTTGGGTCAATATTATGGTCAAATCAAAACCTTCTGAAGTCATATTTCTCTACATAAATTATAATATAGAAACCACTCATTCAAATGGAACCCATCTGTCACCTAGATTCCATAAGTATGACGATACCTACAAGCGGGATTTCCACAGCAAGTAGCTTGCGTTCATCTGATTAGTGTCCAGAAATTGTCACGAGCAAGCCTTCCTAATCTTCAATCCTCACAAATTGGATTCACACCTCGTACGCAATTGCAAGGCGTTGAGTAGGGTGTCTGTGCGCTGCTGGGCGTCTGCGCACACATTAGAGGTGACTCCTGTCCATCTCAATTGGCATAGTCTTCAAAGGTGATTACAGCCGCTACATAGGAGATCACAGGTCAAAGATATCCACTTGCCTGTGACGACAAAGAGCAGGGCTGTGCAGAGACCTCTGGAGGGGCAAAGGTTAAAGGGGGCATGTGGAGGTGGAGGTAGACGTCAGGGCTAAGAACAATGGAGGGGGTTGCGGTCGTATGACTGATTTGTACTTTAGGCTGGTGGTAAGTCACAAGACGTTGTAGAAAACAAACAAAGGTGTAGTCCATTAATTTTTCAAACCCGAATGTCTCCTCAACCAGTCCAGGGTGTCCCCTGCCTACTGCCCAGAGCCAGCTGAGATAGGCGCCAGCACCCCCCGCGACCTTTGTGAGGAATAAGCGGTCAAGAAAATGGATGGATGGATGGATGATGGATGGATGGATGGATGGATGGATCGATGTCGAAGTTGTTTATGTGTATGGGAATTATATTAAACCTACAAATTTGCATTTCGCAACATATTATTAATAGTGTTGTTCCAATACCGTTTTTTGGCACCCGTTACCGATTCTGATACCTAGCTTTGCAGATTCGGCCGATACCGATGCCTAAGGTTTTTTTTCCCCTTAACATGAAAAAGCTGTCCTGCCATTGGTTCAGAGCATTCAAGGGCCAATAGGATGTCATAGATCAGAATGTAGTGAACATGTCACATTTCAGTGATTGTCGTGCACAAGCAAGACACAAGATGCTGCATTCAAAATTCTATATTAGCGTTGGATTTAATGGTATCGCCGTGTTACTTGTGAGTACTCACGATACCATTGTTTCAATGCATTATTGGCGCCTCAGCCAATTCCAGTATCGGTATCGGAACAACACTGATTATTAATATAATATTGTTCCCCCAATTAAAAAAAAATAAAAAATGTTCTGTCTAGACTTAGTACCTAATTAAAGTAATTCCTGAGTGGGCCATATAGCCCCTTAGAAAAGCTAAATTGATTAAGTATTATGTAATTGTGAGAACATTTATTGTTGAGGCATGTGGGTAGCATACAGATTCATTTCTACTTTTCGGATATTTGTGCTAACTGTCGCATTGTTTTCATTCTACATGTTTATTAATTTACGTGCTAATTTGCTGTTCCTGGGTGATAACGTTCCACTGTTGGTGGACTTCTGACAAAAGTGTACACTACCCACCTAAGAATTTATTGAAAATTCTGAGCTTAAGTCACAAGTCAAAATGGCGGTTAACTCGGTGGCAAGATGTCCTCGCCTCACTGAAAAGCATTGCACTTTGGATTGTTGTAAATGCTACTCACAGGCAAAAGCAATACAATTGTTGTTTGTTTACACCAAGTAAACAAAGCATTTGCATTGTGTTGTATTGCGGAAATATCAGAAATGCCCGGATGTTCGGAACAGTCAATTCTAGTGTTTCAATATTCTACGTTTCACATTAGTTTAGCCATTAACATGGCTTCCCTGTCTTCTTACTTACAGTGCATGCTTAGCTACTGCATGTCCTCATTTTTTTATATTTGTCACGTGTAGCTTATTCACTGTCGGGGCGGTAAGGATTAGTCACTTAGAGGAGAGGATCCACACCCTGACACTGTTTAGACACGCCAGCTATTATATAGCTAGTACGGAGCAGGATAATCTAGCGCTGATCATTCTCTCAGTGAGCAAGGATAAATAGCTTGTTGCAACGTGCAAAATAGTGATGCCATATACATTATATACTGATATACCTAAAACCATATTACATTTTAGACTCAGCATAAGCAATATGTCATTATTTAGTTATATTCCAACAAACAAATAAATAAATAAATTATGCCTGAAATTGATGCTTAATCAACTTTGGACCCAATGAGCCTTATCAAATTGGAGTTGCAGTATGAAATTCCTCATTAAAAGTCCTCTTTCAAAGTGGTAAAACATTAGTCACTTACAGATATGAGACTTTATTAAAGAATTTATTGATGTTGGATAGTCACTGACAGGTAGTTTAATAAATTTGGCAAGCACTGTGCATAACTAGATGCAAACATTGCTACTACTCATAGTAGCACATATATGTACATATATGTAGCTTGTAGCTACAGTACATACATACATACATACATACATACATACATACATACATACATACATTACACTACATAGTACATTTGGGTAAGTGGACCATCAGTGTAGTACCTGAGCTGTAAACGAGATTGATAGACAAGCTTTGAGCTGCTCATAAGCTCGCAGCAGGTGAGAAGTCGCACGTTAAGTCACAATACTTAACTCTTTGACTGCCAAAGACGTTTCATGATGATTAGTAAAATTCCAATGAATGGAATGCGATCTTTCATGTCGTAGCCACATTGTATATGTTGTAAAGGCAAACAATATTCTTTTTGCCTTGAAAGATGAGTTAAAATGTTCAAAAGTGGCTGGCACTGTGGATTTTTTTGTTTTGTTTTTATAACGCCTGGCAGTCAAAGAGTTAAATGAGATTAGACAGCCACTTAACAGCAACAGGAGATGTGAGCACACTTGGGCGGATGTAAAGTGTGATAGGATGTAGTGTACCAACAGTGAACGGAAAGTGGACATAAGCTTTCAGTAGGTCAGGAAGAGGAATCTTATAACTGACCTGAAATATGAACAGTGAGCCACAAACTTGTAATGGTATACAGCTGAATGATGACTATGATGCATTTCCATCATATGCAGAGCTTTTTTCCCCCCCTGAAGATGATTTTATAGAGGTGAATGTGTGTAATTTGTTATAGTAATCCAGACACCATGAAGCAGAGTAGTTATTTTTTTTCCATCCACATTACGTCCTTACTGACGTATACATGAGCTGCTTCCATCTTCTCCAGAGTGTAAGATTTAGTCAACTATGACAACAGGGAAAGCGGCAGTGTTTTAAGGCTATTCTGACACATTAAAGTGATTTCTAGGTCACTGGGTCACACTGATATAAACGTTAAATAAGTGAACACTTTCTCTCTGGCTAGTATTGACAGATCCTCTTTAAATCCTGACAGGATCTGTGCGCTAATCCCAAGAGGCCCAGACAAATTCACCTATAATACTTCCTCTCCTTCTCCGGTCATTCAGCCCATTGATACGCACGCTCACACATCAGACTGTAGCCTACACTTCTGCTGAAATTCGATAGGATTTTAATAATGACCTAATGTGGCTGCTCAAACAGTGGATAAAACGAGCCCTCGCACCTCTGTTCAAATCCCGTTTTGTTTTGTTTTTTATCTAAAGGTTTAAGCCAAATATAAATCATTTTCAAAAGTTTTTCCACCATTATTGTGACCAATAATCTGTACTGAGCTCAATTCAATATTCTATCTTTTAGAGAGGGAAAGTGAAAATAAACAACTGAAAGGACTTGATTGCACAAGTGTGCAGTTCCTCATACTACTACAATATTTGACATTTGTGGTTTAAATAACTCAGAATGGTGACGGGTGGGTGTTTTCTCCCATTTTTTTTTTTTTTTTTTTTTTTTTCTTAACTCACCCCTCCCCTTGGACGTGAGGTGCATTAAAATTGGAGGGGAGTTGAAGGGTGAAGACGGTGTTTCCACCCTTCCCCACCCCACCAAGAAATGTGTTGTGTGCCCTATGTGTATATTTACAAAGTGTATAGTGCAAGCTAGTGAAGTGAGTAAGAGGAGCGACCAGCGGGGCCTCACCCAACCCGGCGGGTGTAGGTGGCACGCCCGCCCCCCAGCACCCCCACCCCCACCCGCCCCCCACCTCATCCACCCGGCACCACAATGGGCGGACAGCCAGCGCAGCAGGGCTACCGGACAGCCCACCGGCCACCGGAGCCCGCCCGGGGCGCCAGGAGTTATACCGGAGTGGGGCAGGCCCCGAACCCTCGCCCGGCCCCCGGAGCCCGACGCCCGGGTGTTTTCTCCCATTTAACTTCAGATTGAATGTAATTAATTGGTTAATTCTGAACACAGCCACTTCTCAGCTTAGACACAATAAAACCACACTAGCTCAGAAAAACTAATAATATGTGGGGGAAACATATACAGTTAATTGTCTTTGTTCATATGTTTCATATTATTACAAAAACCTGGCATTTTAACAGGGGTGTGCAGACTTTTTTTTTCTATCTGGAATTATCTCATGTTTTAATTGAGTATGTATCATTAATTATATAACAGATTAAATAATTAACCAGGTACTTAATATACCGTAATAAGTACTTTGAAAGTGTATATATTTTTTATTTAATGATTTAGAATAAATACATTGACCAATTATTTAATATAAAATAAATGAGAAGTTCTATATTTTAAAAGATTGTTCACTTTTACTAATAGATTTTGATTTTAAATGCAAAACGTAACTAATGTAAACGTAATTATAACAATGTTTATTATTTGTATTATCATTGTTTATTTTTTGCAAAAATTAAATATACCAATTATTTGGTAAGATAGTTTAAATCCAAAAAATTAATAAATGCATTTTAATGAACCAATTTTAGGAAGAAGTGGCAAAATGTACAGTATACGGCACTTAATAATGTAGGTGTTGGTTGGGCGGGAATAATGAATGCTCTGCCCTGCAATGCAGTGCTGCACCACTGCAAACTACAACAATGACAAACATATCAAAATGAACATTCTTCTCTTTGTAAATGCAGAATGTTTAACACATATCTTGTCAGATGTACCTAATAATATGAACCACAAGTGTAAAAGTTTAAGTCCTTGGTGATCATATAAAATTAATGAAGACCATCCGTTTCTCCAGTGTATTGTGCTGCTTTTCATATCACATGTGCTGTATTATTACTGGAGTCCAGTAGACCAAGCAGGATGACGAGAATTGCGGCACCTCCAAGGAGCCAAGACTGACAGTACATGACTCTCTATCTGATTCTATTAATTTTGATGTTATATTGTCATAGCTCTGATCTTATCACTATTACAAAGACGCTATTGAATCAACCACATACCTATCCGTCTCCATATAAATAAAGTTCTTTAGGTTGTCATGAGTTTGTTTGTTTTTTGTTTCGTTTTTTTTTTTAATAGCAGCAACACTTCAATGTGTGTGCGTGTGTTATTGTTAGGTGTGCTCATTTGCAATTACCAAATAATAATTTTAAGAGATAATCTTTGACCATGTGAGAAAAAGAGCAGCCTCTGGTGGTCTTTCTCTTGTACTCATTCCTTTTTTGTCTCCTTTACAGTGTCTAGATGATCACTGGATGACAGTAACATATGCTAACATTTTCAATTGTGGTCCACATTCAGATCCAGAGGATTTGGTTTTAGAGGATGGCACGATACTAGCTTTGTTTTATTAAATGTACATGCATTAACAGATGCAAGGTTTAAAGTGGTTTTAGCGAACAAAAAGATTAATTAGATCAATTTCAAATTTGATTACTGTCACAATGTGTGTACAGTATTTAAAATAAAACATACTCTGATTGTTAACAGAAAAAACAGGTACCCAACAGTGGGGTTATTTTTTGTGTAATATCATCTGTAACGAATAAAAGGCAATACCAACCTCAAAAATGTTGTTTGCATAGTTGGAGTACTAGACTCCTCGCACTACATTCTGCCATATAAATATGCAAATTAGTAGTAACCGTGCTTGCCGGTGGGAATGATTACGCTGCATGATCCGATAATCACTAAATCAAACCATGAGTCATAAATGAAAATAGGTGGACTTAACTAAATGTGAGCTGGAGACACTTGCAAACATCAAGGACCACAAAACTTATTTTTGGCGTAAATCAGGTGCAAATTTGCTCCAAGCTGTCAGTTTTGTGGGCGTGTTTGCGGCGGTATATGATTCGAGCAATATCCTTAGTAAATAGGTGGGTAACTGGCCGCTGACTGCGGGTGCAGTTGTGGTGCAATATTTCGCCCTATTACCGGACGCAGCACATTCTTAGTGAATATGCCCCATAGTATTTTGAGCATGTAACAATAACCAAAATGATTTTATCAATCCATTCATTGATGTCGGAGCAAGTCTGCAAAACATTATAATGTAACCCAACATCCAGCATACATGGCGTTTGAGGAATAGAAATGCACCACAAAGCTGATTATATCGCTGTTTTCCCATGTCTCCAGAATGTGCGGATTGCGTACGGTAGGTCCAAGACTTGCCTGGAGTATTAACAGGGGAGGATGTTGTAACATTACCGCTGCTTCTTCTGGGTTGAGGATGTGCCAGTCATTTAATGTTATCGCATGTTGTGTGTGCAAATGCTTGGTATATTGGTAATGTTTCTCCTTTAGACGAAATAAGCCTGTTGTCAACCTTTCTTGTGAAATGTCACCAAACTTTTAAGCATTTGTGCTTGTTTCTTGGCAGTCGCACTCATAAATAATCATCATAGTCATCACAAATATTGTTCTATGCAAATGATTCCAAGAACTGGTAACACTTGGAAATGGTTCTCAGCAAGAATTCGTTTTCAGTTTCCATCTCTTAACTGTTGAAATCATGTTAATTATGGATGATCGAATGTTTTGTCAAGAAGGTGACGGGTACGTCCTCAGGGGTACATCTAACAGCAGGTTACTAAGGAAAAATGGTGCTTGTTGCCTGGAGTATTAACAATGGAGTATGTCGTAACATTACCGCTGCTTCTTCTGGGTTGAGGATGTGCCAGTCATTTAATGTTATCGCATGTTGTGTGTGCAAATGCTTGGCATATTGGTAATGTTTCTCTTTTAGACGAAACAACCCTGCTGTCATCCTTCCTTGTAAAAATGTCACCAAACTTTCAAGCGTTTGTGCATGTTTCTTGCCAGTCGCACTCATAATCATCATAGTCATCACAAATATTGTTCTATGCAAATGATTAAAAAAAATGTAAACACTAATAGATAATGACACTACAAATGTTGTGCAATGCAAATGATGCCAAGAACTGATTAACACCGGAAAATGGTTCTCAGCAAGAACCGGTTTTCAATTTCCATCTCTAACTGTTGTAATCATGTTAATTAGGGATGATAAAATATATTGTGTTTTTGCACGAAAGTGATGGGTACTTCCTCAGGGGTACATCTGATAAAGCAGTGCTTTTTCCGGCAGCTTTTGTTCTTCACGCTGCTCAATACCAGACGAGAACTACGACAAATGGAAAGGTGGGTAAAATAATTATTTCTTTGTACTGTGTATTTCTTCATAATCTGTTTCAATGAGGCAGTAAACAGTGGTAGAATGGAACAAAGTAAAATTACTTCACTATCGTCCTGTAAATTTGTATACTTTTTTTAATGTATCTGTATTTGAGTAAATTTATGAGATAGTTTTTAGTTTTACTTTACAATTTTAAAATATTTGAGGGTGTCTGTACTTTTTACTCCAATACTTCTGTAATTGTGTTTACATTACATGCTACTTTATAGGGCTGGGTTTTAAAAATCTTCTAATCAATATCGAATCAGTTTTTCCTTTTCGAGCCTGATATCGATTCATAAAACAATGAATCGATTATTTTAATCTCTTTTTCACATAAATTTATAAGAAAATGTAATTTTTTGTTTTCTTGAAATTTACTGTTCACATGAATTTAAAACTTTTTTTACATTTATGAAAGACCTGACTTATTGCACTTAAAGACAATTCAGAATCGTTTTAATTTTATTTACAATTATTTAATTAGAATTATGAAAATATTTTCATCTCATCCTTGCTGATGTCAATGTTTGTGTAACACTTAAACAACCTTCCCCCATAGTGCTGCACCGCTTCAACAGCAGCAAGTCAATGTGGAGGTGGAAGATCTACCAACATGAAGCAGTCAAAAGTTATGAACCAATAAAACTGAACAGTGAGCCGACGACGACGATAACTGTGGCTAACGGCAATACGAAAAGAACCAGAGATCTTTTTTTTATATATATACTTAAAGGGGCATGATGCAACTTTAGACTCAAATTGGAGTGTTAATAATCATATTTTTCACCCGCACACGTTTTAAGAATTGTATTATGGACAGGAGGCACGAGTGTGGCACAATGACTCTTGCCCTTATTTTCTGGTAAAGTGAAATAATGGTGGAGCGTTCGGGCTGGACTCTTTAACTTTTGCTCTGAGCATGATGTCATGCGCGTTCACGCTATTGTCCCCGTTAGCTCTCGCGATTGTTCACGCAACTTTACAGACAGGACAACTAATTCAAATACATCTTAAAGAGGACTGCAGGTCTGCACCCGATAGCTACGTCTCAATCACTTGTAGAGACTCCACGGAAGACAAAGCGGAGAAAAGTCATCCAGTCTAGTGCAACGAAAAGCTAAAAAAAACAAAAAAAAACTTTTGGACCAGCATTGTGGGAGGACGCGGATAAATATAGGAGCAGCGAACGACTCGAGCACTTTAGCGAGTCAACAAAAAGTGAGCACTGCCGACTACTTCCACTTCTATCCTGGATCTCTACAGCCGTGGCATCTCTTTTTTTTTTTTTTTTAGGTACGTGATAGCACTTTCGTTTCTTTTTAGTGGCAATCTGGCAGCTGGCAGTTGCGGTATTGACAGCTTTGGCATGGATGATAAACTTGCTGCTGCTTCGGTCCAGTTTAACAACAAATAAATACGCTTACCAGCACTTCCTTGCTCACCATTCTGTCCCGGATGGCCGTGTTCTCGCGCTCGGGGTGACAGGACAACAGACAGGACACTGTGTGTGACGTAGCCCGTACTTGAAGCCGATGGGCTACCGCGAGGCGAAATGCGAAAAAAAGTTCATATTTGTCAACTTTGAATGTGCGAGTGTGCGGATTTTCGTCACGAATGTGCGGGTTTCGCTGCTGCGCACAGCGTCCCAGCGCTCCAAACGCGTCCTCTACGCTGTGCCACGCACTTTCGTTCCACTGTGCGCAAAGTCCATTGACTACAATGCACAAGCTCCCCCAAAACCCCCCGCGTTTGGTTTAAATGCAGCATGAGTGCTCAGACGTGGCATGCTGTCAAAATAAGTTTATAGCAAAGCCGACTTAATTAATTAGTTGACTCACTGCTTTGTACTTGTGCTTAATTACATTAGAAAATAAGTATATATTAGCAACGTAATGCTATACTCAATGTCATCAGATTCACGGGAATGTACTATTGACGTTTGGAAGGTTGTGAGGTAAGCTTTTGTCACTCAAAATTAATTTCACATGCAAAGTAACCTGAAGATTAATAAATTTCTTACCAGTCTGTAGACATTATTAAGCCTATGAAAAAGGCGTTGACGTTTGTTCACTTAACTTGGAGGTTTGCTCGTACCGATAAGTCATGCACGCCCCAGGCTGTGTGCGCGACGCTGGCGTTCATTCGGCTTTTCGCCAGAGGGGTCGCAAATGTGCAATAATTCTGAATCCTGTGTCCTGGGCCTTTAAGTAGCTTTTACTTAAGTAAACCTGTGAGGCGGTACTTGCAGCTAAAAAAAAAAAAAAAAAAAAAAAAAAAAAAAGTGATTACTTGATCCACCACTGACAGTCGGCTACAGGTCAATCTGGTTATGTTTTAGGTTTTATATTTCCCTATGATGTGTAGAAGCATTTGGCAATTTTAACCGTTGGTTATATTGTTGCAGTGCCATGGAAAAGCCATATGACACTAATGTCAAACTCAAGGGGAGCATGGAATGCTCCTCACCTGCATCCATCACTGTGGCCAGAGGAGAGTGGCCCAACAAAAGGGAGTTTATCCTTGCAGTTGCTGGAGAAATCATTGGACTTGGAAATGTGTGGCGGTTCCCGTACCTGTGCTACAAGAATGGAGGCGGTGAGTTGGAAAAACAAGATGATCATTCATGAAGAAAGTGCGTGGACCAAAGCAAGTATTTACATGATTTTGACCCCTCATTGTATAGACCTGGTTATTTTTTAAGCATTCAAATTTGTCAGGGTTGTTAAAGCTCTTCCCCTCGATATATTCACTTACAGTGGTTTTACATTTCATTGTAAGGGGCAACTTCTGTCTGAATTAACCTCTTTTTTGTATTGAATATATAAAAACGCATCCTCTTTTCTTTTCTTACTAGGAGTGTTCTTGATCCCTTATGTAGTCTTCCTCTTTACATGCGGCATCCCTCTGTTTCTGCTGGAGGTCGCTCTTGGCCAGTACACTAAACAAGGCGCCATTACCTGTTGGAAACAAATATGTCCCCTCTTTGGAGGTAAAAATACACTCTGGAGCTGCAACATTTTGTGGAACTGCATAGTATTATGACATGATTTTGGAATTTACATGTTAATACTTTCTTCTTCTTTTTTTTCTTCCAAATATTTTAGGTATTGGCTATGGAACTCTGGTTGTAGTTTTATACTTCGGCATCTATTACGTCATCATATTGGTGTGGGCATTCTTGTACCTCTTCTCTTCCTTCAGCTCTCAGCTTCCGTGGGCAACCTGTGGAAACAGTTGGAACACAGGTATGTAAAAATAAATAATTAATTAATTAATAAAAAAGAACCCGCGACCCTTGTGAGGAATAAACGGTCAAGAAAATGAATGAATGAATAAAAAAAGAAGAAGAAGAAAAGACAACCATGTGGGTGAGAAAAAATGATTTAGTATCATTACACACCGTAGCTAAAACAAACTGTATAAAATGAAGAAGCCACAATGGAACGAACCACTAATAATAAGACCTCAGTTTCATTGTTCTTCTTTATTTTAATGAATGATTGATTTTGATGAGGACACCAAAGGCACTTTATAGTGATATTGAACTGTTTATGGAAATGTATGAAGAACATATGATTGTATTTTCATACTCATACTCGCACGCACTCACTCATTCACACATGTAAGCTTCTGTGAGTGAGTGAGTGAGTGAGTGAGTGAGTGAGTGAGTGAGTGAGTGAGTGAGTGAGTGAGTGAGTGAAAAAAAAATAATAATCCGTGCGTGCTTTCACATTGCCGTGGGAGTGACGTCACGCAGCCGACACGTTTGCCCGGCCCCATTTGCGACACGCCACCTCCCCACTCTGCAAATGGCTGGAGGGGTGTAAACACTGTCTTTCCACAGAAACGTCCCGCTGTTTACAAAACAAACACAAAATGGCGAAATACAGGCTGGGGGTGTGGTGGTTTAGGACAAAATCACTCCGACGCGTTATGAAAAGCCCATATCTATAAATTGAAAAGTAGTTAATTTGTTTAAATCCTGTTTTTAAAAAGTGCATTTTCCTGAGTGAAACCGGCAGACAGCCCCTTTAATTTTTAATTTATTCCATCCATCCATTTTCTTGACCGCTCATTCCTCACAAGAGTCGCGAGGGTATTGGAGCCTACGCCAGGTGGCTTTGGGCAGTAGGCGGGGTACACCCTGAACTGGTTGCCAGCCAAACCAGGTTTTTGATTTATTGATTTGTCATAATAAATTAGAATTTCCACTGTAGGGCATGGTTTCTCCCAACTCTCAGGAAAGAATCAGTGTTATGTGTTATATACTCTGGAGTTGATGAAATAAATGTAACTGGCCAATATATTAGTACCAAGTGAACAGCTCCTGTGTGCACAGCTTATATGAATGTACTGTACCTCAAGTTTAATGAATCTATGCGCTGTTTGCTGACTGTCTTTATAACAGAGTCATGTGTGGAGTTCAATCAAACCCATGCTCAGAACTGGACTGTGGCAGAAAACACAACAGCGCCTGTAAGGGAGTTTTGGGAGTAAGTTTAAATGTTTCATGAAAAGAACAAGAAGAAGGTAAAAGAAAAAGTGCCTGATTTTAATGGAAATGTGATCCATAGGAGAAGAGTGCTGAATCTAACAGCAAGTGCCAATGAGATGGGCGAAGTTCGATGGGAGTTAGCTCTGTTTCTTCTTTTGTCTTGGATCATCTGTTACTTTTGCGTGTGGAAAGGCATCAAGTCCACAGGAAAGGTAGACGACTTGTTTTTTTTTTGTAGACAATCTCTCTACAGGTGTCCGTTTGTCTGGCTATGGCGGAGTTTTGCATCAGAACTCAGTCTTATGATTACTTGCACTTTCATTGTGTGTTTTCATGATTTGGTTTTCCTTCCTTCCTGGCAAATATTGCTTCATAGAACGGGGTGTACAAATAATTGAAACAAAGGCAAAAATCTGGTTTTGTGTTTGTATTGATTGCAGGGCTCGTACATTTTAAGGCAAGTTAAATTGAAGGCTTTTTATTTCCATCTGAAATTAAATTTGAGATCAACTTACCATGTTCCCAAAATCCAATGTTGTCCAAAGTTAAGAGTCCCTACTAACAACACATGGTTCCGCCATCGTGATTGCATAATGTTTACCACAACAATCATTCAGTAATTTCTTTATAAAGCATAGTCATTTATTTTGACATTTCAGACTACTGTACTATATTTATAATTATAAAATCCATGAACATGTGTTCAATTTTTTTAAAGACCTTTGAAATGTCGATTTATGACATTTTAATGGCAATTAGGGCGTTGTTTTTAGATTCATGTATCCAGTGCATTTTAAGACTTTTTAGGAACCCTGTGATTAGTAGATCAAGTTCAACAACATTTTAAGAATGTGAATTATTCCCACTTGGTCTGACAGGTTGTGTATTTCACGGCCACATTTCCATACGTGATGATGGCCGTATTGCTTGTCCGTGGGCTGACGCTGCCCGGGGCCATAGATGGCATCAAATTTTACCTCTACCCGGAACCATCTCGCCTCGCTGATCCACAGGTATGCATCACCTATGTTTAACTTCATGTGAAGTGAGATGTCAAAACAATAATCAGACATTTGAATTTGAAATGTTGTGGCAGAGCCCTATAAAATGGTGTTGTTCTGATTGGATAATTTAAAAAAAAAAAAGTGCTGCCTAGACATGCTATGAAATTAAGACAAAAGGCTGATGGAAACGAATACAATTTCCTGTTAGTTGTAAATGTAGGTCAGTACTTTTGATAGTGTTTAGGCTATCAGAGAAGGCCTTGAAGGCCATAACTGCATGCCACTGCAAAAGACTAACTTGGAGTAGATTCGTGGGCCATTTATGTGCATTTGTTTTGCTGTGTTGTTTTTCACTGATGATGTCCTCGTCTTACAGGTGTGGATGGACGCTGGCACGCAAATATTTTATTCCTATGCTATTTGCATCGGCTGTTTGATGGCGCTTGGCAGTTATAACAAGTACAACAATAACTGTTACAAGTAGGTTGGCATATAAACTGTGTGTCAATATTTGACGTACGCCTGAAAAATTTATACTTGGGCTTTATCAAACATCCTGCTTAACAATAATAACAGACATTTTTAGGATACTAAACATGTTCTTCTTGTTTTTGTTGTTTTTAGAGATTGCGTCTATTTGTGCATCCTAAACAGCGTGACCAGTTTTGTGGCAGGTTTTGCCATCTTCTCGGTTCTTGGCTTCATGGCTTATGAGCAGAACACAGACATATCCAAAGTAGCAGAATCGGGTAAGACGTCACAAACTGCACCTGTGAGGGAATCAGCACGCATGATGACACACACTCAAACAAAGGACCGTTTTCTCGCTGCAGGTCCTGGCCTGGCCTTCATCGCGTACCCTCGAGCCGTGGCCATGATGCCCTTTCCGCAGATTTGGGCCATTTTCTTTTTCATCATGATCATCCTGCTTGGATTGGACAGTGAGGTTGTGCACGTTTCTCTTGTTTGGCACATATTGTATGCTAATAGGCAGATGAGAAAAAAACTCAAGATTTTGTGTATTAAAACCACAACATAATAATACTATTATTATTATTGTATATATTGTTTTAGTGACAATTATGATAAGCCAAATCATAATTGTCCTAAAACATAAGAAAATAGTAATTTGCATCTGCATCGACCCCAAAAGAGGCCGGCCCACCGGGCGTCTGCCCTGTATACCAGATGGCCAGTCCAGCCCCATGATAGGGTATGAATATTTTTTTAAAGGCACAACTTTTGTCTTGGATCTCATTAATTTGTGCAGTTATAACTAATTTAACTAATTTATACAGGACACATCAGGGGCAAGTGGTGGGTTATGGACGGCAGATGGTGTTAGATTTTTTTTTTCCCCCTATTTTTTTGTATAATAATTTTTTTTAATCTGTTATTTTATTTAATTATTTCGTAAATCAATTATTATGTATTAGTAAAATGGAAAATATTAGTAAACGAGGCCATTTTTGTATTATCTGATAAAATATGTGGTTAATTAATTGTAGTTAAATTAATTAAGAATGCTACAGTTCACAAGGCGAAATTAATTTTGCACACTCTTCTGCCTTCTCGCCGTGTCATGTGTGCACTCAAGGCCAACAACAAGGCACGCTAAGGCTGCCACACCACAGTTCCAAAAAATATATTTTGGTCATATTGTTCACATCCTAACTGTGGCCTCAGCCTCATCACTCAATCTGGCACTCTAATAACTTAATGCATTGAAATCAGTAAAGTGCATGGAAATGTGTCCAGTATGTAACATAAATGTCTCTCCTTCAGTTTGTGTTGCTGGAAGGTCTTGCAACTGGTATTTGTGACCTGAAGCCTTCCTTCTTCTATGTCGGCCATAGACGCAAACTCCTTCTTCTACTCATCACTGTTTTATGTTTCTTCATCGGCCTCACAATGGTCACCGATGTAAGGAAGAGTTAAGCTTTCTTTCTGTGGTTGATTTGTTCATTCTAATTGTGCCTCCTGTCGCACACGCAGGGAGGATTGTACATCTTTCAGTTGTTTGACTATTACTCCTGCAGCGGGATGGTTATGCTTCTCTTTGCCATACTTCAGTCTGTGTGTGTTGGATGGGCTTATGGTCAGTAGATTTCACACATGAATGTCTCCTGCACTGTTCATTTGAACTTTCTCACCATTGTTTGTTTTCCACGTGAGCACAGGAGCAGATCGTTTCTATGGCAACATCGAGGACATGATTGGATACAAGCCGTTTCCACTGTTTAAACACCTTTTGAAATATGCCACTCCAGTCGTCTGCATGGTAAGCAAAAATTCTGGACCATATGTGTCCTCGGCGTATAAGCTGCAGCGTCTTCATTATCGTGGTAGGGCAAGTCTAGTTTTAGCGTGTTTTGAAATTTGGCAAGTTGTAGAACTTGCTGGGAGCAAGGATGAGCACGAAAATAGGGCCCTCATTCTGACTTGCCAGTTCTAAAACAGGGAATAATTGTTTACTTTGAAGATTAACTTTACTCTAATCCCACCAAGCTTTATTTTAAGCTGAATGAAAAATATCCTGGCCGCTTCAATCAGAAAACTGTTAACAACCAATGGCAGGTTCTGCAACTTTTGGTGTGCAGGTTGAAAATAATGTCTCCAAGCAATGTTCCCTCTAATTTTCCGTATGTCTGTGAATATGAATGGACACACCATAGCGAGAAGTGAAGCCACCGGCAGCTATCTTACGTTGCCTCCCACTAAGCCCAACAAACTTGAAAATACTGATTTTCCTGCAGCGTTTTGATGTTATTTACTGCCTCTACGGTGAAATTGCCACCGTGTGTTGTGTATCGTTGTTCCAATAAGCCTGCAAGAAGTGCTACATGCACATTTCATTGGTTAGAATGCCTTTAGAAAATTTCTCTTATAAGCTATATCTGTGAGTGCTACTCAAAGATTTGTCTGCATCATGTTGTTTGAACAATGACATTCAAGAAAAAAGCCCAGCAGGACAAAATTGACTGTGAAATGTAAACCAAACTTAGTCCATTTATATACAGTAGCTAAGCCCTTGGCAACATCAGACATGCACATGCCGACCAAACCAGTACCACACCTGAGATCATAAATTACATCATGTATGTATGTTACAAAAAATTCAAATAACATATATCAGATTTGTGACACGATTAGAATCAGCCCTAAATTTGTTACTTGTTTTTAATCACACAGGTCATTTTAAGCATAGGCTAATTGAGTCTCTTTATTTTGAGTAAGTTTATTTTGTTTTCATGTCTTTGTTTTGTTTTTTTGCGCAACCTTTGAATGTTTTAATTGTTCCAACTGGATGCAAATGTACCTGCAATGCATTAGTAGCAAAACAACCAAAGTTACTTTGGTCCATTCAAACATAATGGAAAACATGTCATTTAATATAACATTAGCATTTCTGACACGCGTGAAGAGCATCATTTAAGGGGCTCGTAAGTCGTAAACTACGCCCATATTTGGACTTCCCGAATGGAGCGGTTTGCGTGTCGCCTGCAGTCTCGTCAGTGCTGAGTGTGTCTGTGTAATCATACTAGAATAGAAAAACTAAGTGTGCACGCAAACTGCTATTGAAACTGTAAGGGAAGTGGGAATGGTGTCCTGTTGTGTGCGTGGAATACGCGCCATCCGGCGTCACCATAGCCTTGTGTTGCCCATTCATTTTGGATGGAGCCGCTCCGTCCCACGGGCACGACATGGGTGTTCTCCATGTGCGCACGCAGCTTTTATTTTTTTGTCACATTTTTCTGAACCACTCGGTTAACCACGTGCTGTATAAAGTTTTCAATGTTTTTATAGGAAGATAATATATAAAAAAAAAATACAAACAGTAAACACAGCTCAGGTTAGGATTTTTTTAAATGCACTGCAGACATTTGCTGTGCGCTGAGAGGGTGAGAGCATTGCGCACGCGCGCAGCTTAGAGGGAACACTGTCCCCAAGTCAACAAGTTCAAAATAACATTTGCTTACACGTTTTGATAAACTACTCATTGACATTTAAGAGATGAGATAGGGATTTAACAACTGAAAATTATCCCATAGTTGCCTCACTTATTTTTCAAGATGTAATTAATCAACAATCATTTCACAATTAACCAAATATAGCAATTGATCATTATGACCATCCATAACTCGATTAGATCAGATTAGCAAGAAATGACGTTGACACTGCAGAGGTTAAAAATGGCAGCTAGGTCTGCACATCCTCAACAAGCCAATTGGCTCCCTTTAGTGTTACTGTACTTATTATCTCTATGATTTTTAAGGGAACATTCATCTTCTCCTTGGTCAAATACAAACCTCTGAAGTTCAACAACATTATTGAGTATCCGTGGTGGGGTTATGCTCTGGGCTGGTGGTTCATCCTGTCTTCCACACTCATCGTTCCTTTCTCGATGGTGTACAACCTGATTACCACTCCGGGGACTCTTCGACAGGTAAAATTTGGATGAATTTATATTGATTGGCCCTAAAATGGATTCTGTTCCCATAAACTGTTTTTTAAAATAACAGTAAATATTCTTTCTTGCTAGCGGTTTGCCATCCTTTGTGCTCCATCTAAGGATCTTCCGTCACCCAAATCGGACAACGAAGTCCTTGAAATGCACAGTTTGATGCAGAAATCAGACGGAATGTTGTGAAAACGTCAGGCACTTCCAGTGAACACTGTGAGGCACAACAACTTACAACACCAAAACTGATATTCACAGCCTGGTTATATAAATACTCATTGACCAAATCTCATTTCTTTATTTGCAACCAACTTCAGTCATGTTGACATGATGACGCATCCCACCAAAGATCCCATCGAGGAGATGAGAACAACAACAGAGGAACGTGGAGGGAAGAGGACCTAACGATTGGAGAAATGAGACGAGCATTTCTGGGGGCACGTCATGGAAGTGTGTCACAATAAATCACCTCTGTGTCTGAATTACTACTGTCACCACATGCCCCCCCCCCTCCCCCCCTTATGTTTCAAGTGGAATTTCATTAAAAGTCAGATATGATTAACACTGCTACTCTGGGTTTGAGTGGGCTTCCCCAGACCTTCATCACCGGCCCCCTATCACTGACTTGTAAAATATGTAATAATTAGAGATGTTTGGAATTGATTTATTCTTTATTCGGATCCCCATTAGCTTCTACAAAGTGGTCACTAGTCTACCTGGGGTCCTCAAATGAATACAACAAAAACATGCAAAGGTTAAAATTACTCAATATCGTAATATTAAAATGCAGAACAAAATAATTAACAGATACAAGAATACAAATCAAATAAACATGGATAAGAAATTATGTGGCAAAATGTATGATTGAGTTCATTAATGAAGAAAACCTTTACAGCCCACCCCCCAAAAAACGATCAGCAACAGATGCAAATTCCTGTTCAAAAAGTATTTTAAAGTTCCATGTAGAGCATCAAAAAGTGTCTTGAGAATTGTTATCCTCTCTGAGTTCTGATGAGATGATTTTCTGTCATTCGGCATGCATAAACATCTGAAGCTCCTCCTGTCGATTCAAACCATTCCTCGATGCAGGACTAGGTAAGTCGTTTGCTGGTGTGCACAGAACTTTCAGTCTCTGCAGGCATAAAAGAAACACCTATACTAAGTCTGTTCTCGATTGCTTTACCTGGACAAACGGTTTTGTTTTTGTTGTTTCATAAATGTATGGTAGTACCAAGACTGTCCTGTGAGGGTAACTTTGGCGCCACAGTGCATGCAGACTGTTGGAAAGTCCAAGAAGAAGAAAGAATAATAGAAGGAAAACCAAAATTTGGGGTACTGACTGAATGAAGATTATCAGTCGGTATGTGTGTACCTGAATTAAATTCGTTCTTCCCGAACTGTCTTGTTAGAAAAATGCACAATTCAGTCTTAACTTTTTCCACTAACAAAGCGTCTTACCTGTCTCAGAGTTCCAGGAGTAACACTGACAGTATGGAGCGTCTTCAACAGCACCATGATTGGTGTCGACAGCGAGAGAACTCCTCCAATTGTGTAGCCCCACCACGGGTATTCGTAAGTGTTGTTGAACTTGAGTGGTGTGTATTTCACCAAAGTGAATACCAAAGTGCACTAAAAGAAACCAGCAGATGAATGATATTAAACAAAGCAAAGCGGCAACATGTTTGTTGCATTGATATATTTCTGTTTAAACATTACTTTCTTGTTCCAACCTCAAGGTTTGCATTTTCTCAGGACATGTAACTGACCTCTCAAAGGGCCACAACACCCACCCAGGTGTCCGGAAGGAATGGGTTTTCATCAACTGCAATAACCTTGATATCATGCCCACAGACAACTCAACTCAACTTTATTTATAAAGCGCTTTAAGTTTTTTAACTACCAAGTGCACTGCCCCCCTTAGCCACTAGGCGGCATTATTTTACCATTCATGGGTTGTTCTTCGAGGGTTGAAATAAATATGTCAAGTCATCTTCGTATACAGCATATAAAAAGTGTTTTCTTTAACAACTCTGTATAAACGCAACAATTTCTTTAATATAAATGGTCTTTTTAGAATATTGAGTAATTTATATTTGAAAAGAAACATTATGTGGACTTTGCGATGTTGATTGCTGATGAGAAGTAATATGCATATTAAAGATTTGAGAAGACAAACGTCGTCCAGATTCAAAAGTAAATAAAGTGGAATTAACCAGAAAATCTTCATTGAACCCTATGCACACACCTGGAGGGATGGTGCTACACTTATGACAATGGCCTTGTCACAAGTCTGTGCAGCCACAGTGATAAGCCTCTCCAGCATTTTATTTTTAATAAATATATTTAACAATAATAAGTTCAGCCCACCTGGTCAAGTGCGCCCTTTAGCCCTGGGAAACAAAACATCCTGCCTGGAGCCGTGCCAGCACACCTACTTGGCCACTTAGCATAACATGTCAATACAGTTGAAGAGGCCTACCTTCTTTGCTAATACTTACAGTGCAAATAGCTGGGGTCAGGTACTGCCAACAGAATTTCATAAAAGGCCACGGACGATAACCAATCATGTCCTTTATGTTATCATACAGACGATCTGCCCCTTAAGGAAATATCATTTGTTACCATTGTGCCGTCAGAAATTTGCAAGAGAAACCCATGTGACTCCAGCTAATGCTCTTGATGAATTGAACCAAATCAAGAGTACATACCATAAAACCACCCGATGCAGATAGACTCCAGAATGGCAAAAAAGAGAAGAGTCATCCCACTGCAGGCGTAATGGTCAAACAGCTGGAAAACGTAAAGGCCTCCCTGCCAACACGAGTCAAGTACAATGTTTGTTTAATCTTTTTTTCGCCCGATACATGAAGGTTGATCACTCACCTCAGTAACCATTACAAGGCCTGCAAAGAAGCTTGCAGCGCAAACTGCAAAAAGGAGGAGTTTACGTCGACATTTATTTCCAAAGACGGAAGGGAAGGCGTCCGCTGTGTTTGTGACCAGTGCCTCTACATTTCCAAACTACGGTGAGAAGACAGATTTTTTTTTCCCCCATTACAATACATTTTATTTAAATTGAACAAATTGTTTCTCGTCTAAACTTGTCTTGCCTCGCTATCTAATCCTATAAAGATGATCATGGCAAAGAAGCAAAAGGCCCAAAGTTGAGGAAGAGGCATAAGAGCCACAGCGCGAGGGTACGCGATGAATGCCAGACCAGGACCTGTAAAGACCATGCATGATTGTCACTTGACAGGTAATAGGCCTAATCTTCCATTCCAAATGCATTGTCAAACATTCATACCTGATTCAGCCACCATGGATATGTCCACACCTTGCTCCTTGGCCATAAAACCAAGCACAGAAAAGATAGCAAAGCCGGCCACAAAGCTGGTCAACCCGTTCAGCAGGCACAGATAAATGCAATCCCTGTTGGCCAAATACAATTACAATTGCTATGACGCTAATTTTAATTTTTTCAAAATTGTCAGCTAAATATCCAATATAAAGTGTACAAAAATTAGCGGAGTTTAGCTCCATTTTTAATCCTACCTCTGAGTCTGTGACAGTATAATAACTGCTAATTAACTGCTGATGACAACGTGAGCCATATACCTGTAGCAGTTGTTGGTGTACTTGTTGTAGCTACTTAAAGATGCCAGAACCCCGAGGGTGATTGCATAGGAGTAGAGGATCTGGCTGCCGGCATCCAGCCAAACCTGACAAAGAAATATTTTCACCTTTTAAGCAAGCAAACCGTTGAAGAAGTCAACTGACAATGTTGTGGTACCATTGGATCTCCGAGGCGCGAAGCATCTGGGTAGAGGTAGAACTTAATTCCTTCTTTGGCTCCCGGTAATGTCAGACCACGAACAAGCAACACCAGCAGCATGGCATATGGAAATGTGGCGGTGAAGTAGGCCGCCTAGATTAATGAAACAAGGAATTTCTGAATTATAATTATAAAGCCTGTCAGTGCTCATATGCTGTACATTTCTTCAATTTGGTCTACGTGACTTTTCGTGGTGTGCCAAAAAAAAATCACTCCTCATTAAAATCACAATTCTCATTTAGTACGATTTAAAATCGATTTTAAATGTCCCAATATCGATTTTATTTTATACTGTCTTGCCCTATATAGCCTAAATAAACTTGAGTTGAGTTGAGTTGAGTTGAGTTGAGTTGAGTTGTTCTGTGGTCTGATGAGACCAAGATAAACTTATTTGGTTCAGATCATGTAAATCACTTAAAAGTTTTTCTTCAGTGTTGATGTGAACATTTAAAAAAGATATTAACCAAAATGTGTGCAGTGTACTGACTTGAGTGAGACAATACATACAGGTAAATGTATACTCTATTTTAGACTTTACCTTCCCCGTGGTCTTCACTCCATTCCAAATACAGAAGGCACACAATATCCAAGAAAGAAGAAGACATAGGGCCAAGTCCCATCGAATGTTTCCTACATGTTCAATTCCACTTGATAGTCCCAAAATTTTCCTCCTGGTTCACAGATCAATCAGAAACATCCTACAAATGGCACACTTGGACCTCATACGATGCTATACTTACTCCCAATACTCCACAGCTGAAGATGTGCCATTTGCGAATTCTTGCAGTGTTTGATTGGCTCTGTACTCAAAACATTTGTCTGTATTTGCGTAGTGAATGAATAAGAAAATTAGGACAATAGATACAGTATCAATGCTTGTTTTGGAAAACTAAGTCTGTCTACCTGTGTTCCAGCTGTTGAGACAGTTGGCCCAGGGGAGCTCAGATGAGAAGGATGAGAACAAGTAGCGAAAAGCCCAAGCCAGTATGATGATGTAATATATTCCCATATAGAACAGAACCAGTTGGCTTCCATATCCTAAGCCTGAGTTTAATGGAGAGCAGGTGCAGGTTGATTGATTGATTGGTTGACCCTCAAAACTATCGATTGATTGACAGACCTTCAAAAAGAGGACAGACTTTTCTCCAGCATGTCATTCCACCCTGTCTGGTGTACTGGCCCAATGATGTCTCCAGGAAGAAGAGGGGCACGCCACAGGTGCAGAAGAACAGCACATACGGTACGAGGAATACTCCTTTGAAACATGAATGGCGTATTTAAATTTGGGACTTTACGGAAGTGATCTTCAATGTTCTATATGAATGTACTTGCAAGATGTTAAAAAAGTCAAATAGATTCCAACAGAAATTCACAGATATTTCATTTTGTCTTCAAGCCAACTGTATGTGCTATGTACCTCCTCCATTTTTGTAACATCGGTATGGAAATCTCCAGATATTTCCCAGACCAACGAGATTTCCTGCCGTAGCCAAAATGAATTCCATTTTCCTGGACCACTGCTCTCTCGGCTGGCCTTTGGGTGCAACCTCCGCTTTGGCCCTGTCGTTCCAGGTGTTCGATTGAATGGACTCCATTTGGACCTTTCGTTTAGACCAATTTGAATATATCATTCAGGGAGCTGCAAGAAAGTAGTCGTTTACAGAGCAAGGAACTTAAATAAAAGTGTCACTATCTCACAGGTAATCAACAAAGCAGTACGCTGACAACGAAAACCGTTAGACCAACGAATGTACGAGTTTAATCAGGTTAATACGTATGTAGAAGTTATTTTGCCAAAATGGTGTTTTTAAATGCTAAAATATGAACTTTTATGTTAGGGCTGGGTTTAAAAAAAAATCAAATAATCGATAGCTAATCGTTTTTCCTCTTCGAGCCAGATATTGATTCATAAAACCATGAATCTGTTATTTTAATATCTCTTTTTCTCATAAATTAATAAGAAAATCGAATTTTAAAGGCTGATCTTTTTTTTTAATTTGCGGTTCATGTGAATTTAAAAGTATTTTCTTGCATTTATGAAAAACCTGACTTGCACAAATTGACAATTCAGAATCTTTTTAATTTATACTTGCAATTATTGAATTTCAATTATGAAAATATTTGTCACCTAATCATTGCTCATGTCAATGTTTGTGATTAAATCACGTGTTATTTTCATTAATAAACTAAATCATTTAACCAGTGATTGCCTCAGCGAAATTTAATTTGGAGTTTTTATCATGTCCTTGATATTTAAAAAGAATTGATGTTCCATAATTAATCAATATCGGATTGAATTGAAGTGAATCGAAATCGAACAAACCTAATTGAACTGAGCTCTTGTGAATCTAAATCGAATCGATTGAGGAAATTAGAATCGATACCCAGCCCTAATTCATTTTATCATATCATAATGTTGTCCGTGGATTTTTAATACTGCTAAAATGGTAATGTGCCTTATTATGTAATGGTTAAGTAGTCAAATTATAGTTATCTGAATTTACTGTCATTCCTGACCATATATAATTGTTTTAATTAGTTTAGCGCTTAATTCATTTCTGGCTTCTCAGAGAAACCCAGTCAGGGTATAAACACGTGAATTCATTTGAGTAAAATGCAATTATGAACAATTTCTAATGATTTTTTCACAGTTTTCTAAATTAAATAATGTATTTTGTAAATGCATCAAAAAAATGGACGGTATTATAAAATATGTAATTAGGTAAATACAAAAAGAAGTTTTGAATTCACCTATCATCTAAAATTCTGACGTTTTTAACCCATGAGACACGGTCAACGCCAGTAAAGTTATTCTGGCATTCCAATACAAACAAATAGCAAAAGATCAACCCATCGGAAAATGTGATGAATGCACACTTGAACATGAGTAGTTGAAGTCCATTTACTCGAAGAGTGTTTTGCCCTGTGTGAATGGCATGCAGTGGGATTTATTGAGGAGTGGCCAGTATAACCAGTATCGGAGTTGCTTCTTTTTCTGGTATGGGAACAAAACTTATAAATTGGGCACAGATTTGTATTTTACATCTTTGTCTACCACAATAGCAATTCAGTATGAAATGTATCTTGAGAAAATCTTAAAGGATCTTTTCTCATTGCAATGCTTAAAAAAACTTAGATATAAGAGATGTGACCCACCTTGCCCAGGAAATTACAGTAGAAAGTCGTTCCAAGTTAGCAGGATTTACAAATCCACTTTACTGCCGAACACAACAGCCCTCTTATGCCAATCTTAAGGAATCCAATCCTCCAATTATTACTCTTTGACTGATCGTTCATATACCTCTCCCTTGGCACCATAACGCTGCCTGTCTCCGTCTGCGTTCATCCTGAAACGTTTTTGACGATTATAGAGAGGCAGGTGAGTAGGTGTCACCCACCTCACCTTTGTGCTCCCAGGTAATTATAGACATCCAACTTGCTACAGTGCAAATCAAATGTACAAGGATCAAAACTGATGTGACGAAACTTATGGTTGAATTCATTCATGAAGAAAAAAATTTTTTTACAGCCCCTCCAAAAATGATTGGAGACACAAAAACATATTGATATCATATTTGAATGAGGAGGGAAACAGTTTGGTATGGTGATACCTGGGAGAAAGTTTGTTTGTAGGAGCCGTTTGGCCTTCATCAAGTCTCCATGTGTTTGGTAGCTCTGAACCAATTCTCAGGCTTGCCCCATGGTCAACTGCTCCAAGAAGTAATTTCTCGGTTTTCTCATCTTATCTTCAATACGATGTTCTACAACACATACTGCATAAAGAACCGGTTCCTCTAAAACAGTTAATAGCAGAAGGTTCATTGTAGCCTACAAACCTCAAAACATAGCTCTGTCTTAGACATGCCCAAAGGCGCAACAATTTGTGCTAACAGTGAATTTTCCTATTGGTGCACATCCGCCCCATCCACAATTTCCATAATATTAATTGACCATGGGATGCCTTCAGGTGAAGTTAGTGTTTGAGGCTTACGTGACTTTTGTTTTTCTCTGACAGCATGTTAGTCCTCCATTTTGTTTGTTCTTGGGATCATATGAAATCATGCCGTAGGGCTACTGTAATATGCATGTGATACGTGCCAGGAAGTGTTAACATAATATCACAGGGGCATTTGAGCCTTCGCCGTTTGGATGGCCTGCGATGACGCGCTATTAAGAGTCACTTTGTGAGTTTCGAAATATTCAGTCATTCCATCACTTTTTTATCTAGTCGCAAACTCTTTCATAACATTTGGCATTGTCCTTTGGGCAACAGTCTATTAAGTGGTTTGACACTTTCTGTTTGCATACTGCTGTGGCTGACTGCCTGTGTTGAGAAAGTGAATCATTCTCTTGGGCTACTCTACTATGCATACGATTTGTATGAGGCAATATTATGATAACATTTGGGGAATATCGGAATCCATGTAATTTCATGAATTCGGAATGAAAAAAATGTTACTGTTCAGTTACAATTGCTGGGGTGAGGCACGTAATCAGATTGTAGGTTTTATAAAAATGAGGGTTCTTTTGCAAGATCAGATTTTTAATACAGAGAAAGCGACGGCATAGTCGAGTCTTAGCCTGCTCTCAAACTTAAGTAAATTGGTAACTGCTGTGACTGTCTGTCTGTCTAGTTTATGCAGCACAAGTGGCTATTAGCATGTCTGCCTGGCTGTCAGTTCTTGTGCTTTGGATTTGAATTGTGGGTGCTCAGGCTTCTTCACACATTCTACAACTGACAGAAAAGCCCAGACAAATATACAAAAATATATAGTGCATTGAATTTTTATTTATTTATTTATTTATTTATTTATTTATTTATTTATTTATTTATTTATTTATTTATTTATTTATTTATTTATTTATTTATTTATTTTAATATTTGGTATTGGAGTAATCCAAAAGTAATTCAATATTCCATAGGGCCATTTCCCCCCCCCCAGTCATTCAGGACAATTACAATTTTAATCTGATAAACCCAACAAACATTTATTTAAAGGTTTCATTTATTCAAAAAGAATTCCTGTGCAAAATGTACAGACAACAATAATGTATACTGATTCTAAATTAGTTTTAACACAAACTTAACATCCATACACTCAACAAAAATATAAATGCAACACTTTTGTTTTTGCTCCTATTTTTTCTAAAACTTTTTCCACGTACACAATATCACCATTTCTCGCAAATAACGTTCACAAACCAGTCTAAATATGTGATAGTGAGCACTTCTCCTTTGCCGAGATAATCAATCCCATCTCACAGGTGTGCCATATCAAGACGCTGATTAGACACCATGATTAGTGCACAGGTGTATCTTAGACCGCTTACAATAATAGGCTACTCTCAAAGGTGCAGTTTTGTTTTATTGGGGTAATATTCAGTCAGAAAGGAAAAAAATGCAACGTTTTTTACAAAAACAAAAACAAAAATAAACTTAAATCAAATATAACCATTTGCTTACACGTTTTGATAAACTTTTTTTGTTTTTGTTTTTTACATTAGGGAGATGAGATTAGGGATTTGACATCTGAAAATGAATAATTAATCAACTTTCCATAGTTGCCTCAATTGTTTGATGATGCAATTCATCTACAATCATTTTGAATTTACAATCAACCAAATTTAACAACTGATGAATATGACCACCCATAACTAGATTAGATCAGATTAGCAAGAAATGACACTGTGAGGCACATCTATTTACAACACCAAAACTGATATCCACAGCCTGGTTATCTCCTTTCAAATCATGTTATACCAGATTAGAAATAATCACAGAATCAAAGACTCATTGGCCAAATCTTATTTCTTTATTTGCAACCAATTTGAGTCCTGTTTACATGATGACGCATCCCACCAGAGATCCCATCGAGGAGGCCATATTGTTCTGTCAATGATGAGATGATTTTCTGTCATTCGGTGTGCATAAACGTCTGAAGCTCCTCCTCTCGATTCAAAGCTATCCTCGATGCAGGACTAGCTAAGTCTTTTGCTGGTGTGCACAAAACTTTCAGTCTCTGCAGGGATAAAAGTAAATGTAAATGTAACCCTTCTTGATTCATGATATACTTAATGTAGCACAGGGCAAATCTTTTTTCCTGGTGTGCACAGAGCTTTCAACTTTTGTAGGGATTAAAAAAAAATAAATACTAGTAATTGGATCTGTGCTAATTCTTTCAAAGGCGCTCCAGAAACCTAATGCATAAGCATACGTTGTGCTGTTGTGCCTATTGAGTGTGTACATGGCAATTTCACATGTATGAACTACACGATGTCTCTCTTAAGCCTGGTACATGTACGCGCGTACACCCGTACCACACACACACACACTGCTCATAACTACATTGCCTTACCTGTTTTAGAGTACCAGGCGTGACACTGACAACATAGAGCGTCCTCAACAGCACCATGAGCGGTGATGAGACTGCGAGGATTCCTCCAATTGCGTAGCCCCACCACGGGTATTCATAAGTGTTGTTGAATTTCAGTGGCGTGTATTTGACCAAAGTAAATACCAAAGTGCACTAAAACAAACCAGTAGATGAGAGATATGAAAACAAGAAATAATAGTAATGATCTGTGTTTTTTTAAGTTTAGAATATGTTTGATTTTGTTGCATGTTATGGCTTGATTTCCTGTTTCATGTGCATATCGTGTCTGCTTGTTTGATTTTCATCTCCTCCCGTTCTCATTCTACTTGTTACTTGTGTCAACTAATTAGCTCCCTCCAGCCAATCATATCTTGTTCAGGTGTGCTTGTTGTCTTGTCAATTTATTTGCATTTAATACCCTGCATTTGTTTAGTCTGGTTCTTTGTTGTTATTGCTGTTGTCATGTAATTTTACTGCCCTCTTCTGGCCATTTTACGATCAGGAAATGGATATTAAAAATGAGAATAAAAATTGCCATTAATTTCATGCAAATTTTAGGAGAAAATGCTATTCTGGGGTGGCATGGTGAATGAGTGGTTAGCACATCCGCCTCCCCGTGCCTGCGTGGGTCTTCTCCGGATACTCTGGGTACTCCAGTCTCCTCCCACATTTTTAACAAACTTGTTTTGTCTTGACTTAAGCTAAATAGTTCCCACCAGTTGGAGGAGCCATGTATGGCCACTTCTTAGGAGAACTTGTCAATCAAGACATACAGTCTTTTTTTCTCATACTTACAGTGCAAATAGCTGGCGTAATGTACTTCCAACAGTATTTCATAAAAGGCCACGGGTGATAGCCAATCATGTCCTTTATGTTATCATACAGACGATCTGCCCCTTCAGAAAATATATAATTCATTAGCATTGCGTCTTCAGAAATTCACGTTGACTCATGATGAACTGAACGGAAATCAACAGTGCATACCATAAACCCATCCGATACAGACGGACTCGAGAATGACAAAAAAGAGAATAGTCATCCCACTGCAAGAATAATGGTCAAACAGTTGGAAAACATAAAGGCCTCCCTGAAAAATAAAGGTGCTGCCATCACATCATGTGTTTATTATCTTTTGCTCCAATGTACAACATGTGGGTTGATCGCTCACCTCTGTCACCATTAGAAGGCCTAAAAAGAAGCTTGCAACACTGATAGCAAGAACAAGGAGCTTCCGTCTGCATTTATTTCCAACGACAGAAGGGAACATGTCAGCAATGTTGGTGACCAGCGCCTCTAGATAGACAAACTACAGTGAGAACACGAGATTGTTTTGTGTTATTTCAATGTTACATTGAATTTTCAAGTTCAACTGAACAGATTTTTCCTCTCTAAGATCATCTTGCCTGGCTATCTAATCCTATAAAGATGATCATGGCAAAGAAGCAAATGGCCCAAAGCTGCGGAAGAGGCATCAGAGTCACAGCGTGAGGGTAAGCAATGAATGCCAGACCCGGACCTGTAAAGATAACGAATGAGTCATTGTCACTTGACAGCTAATAGCTTCAATGTCTTGTCAAGCAGCCATACCTGATTCAGCCACCATGGATATGTCCACACCTTGCTCCTTGGCCATAAAGCCAAGCACAGAAAAGATAGCAAAACCAGCCACAAAGCTGGTCGAGACATTCAGCAGGCACAAATAAATACTGTCACTATTGGGCAAAGAGAGCAAAATTAGTTAAATGCTTTCACAAAAGCATCTTAACGTTCCAAGTTGAAAACTTGGATTTAAAAATATTTACACTCAGGACTGACTTCACTTTCAGTTGGTAGCTTATTTCATTTGTGTGCAGCATAACAGATAAATGCAGCTTCACCATGTTTACTTGGAACTCTGGGTTCCACTAATTGACCCAGATAGACTACCAGTGGTGCTCCGACACCTGCACTTCTGGCCTGGATGGTGTCGTGTTTGCAGAAATAACATTTAGCTGAACGATTTTCTCTGGTAACGAATGACTGATTATAATGGATAACTTCTTAATGTAATGTGGGATGTGTACCTATAGCAGTTGTTGGTATACTTGTTGTAGCTGCTTAAAGATGTCAGAACCCCATAGGAGATTCCATAGGAGTAGAGGATCTGGCTGCCGGCATCTAGCCAAACCTGACAAAGAAGTATCTACCCGTAACTTTTTTAAGAGAGCAAAACCCTCTTTGAGAATTAGACTGACACCTGTGTGTATGAAGAGCAACATTACCGCTGGATCGTCAAGGCGGGATGCATCTGGGTAGAGATAGAACTTGATTCCTTCTTTAGCTCCCGGTAATGTTACACCACGAACAAGCAACACCAACAGCATGACATATGGAAATGTGGCGGTGAATGAGACCACCTAGATTTGACCAACAAGTTAACAGTTAACAGTACCTGTATACTGTAAATGTACAATACTCTGCATAATTTCACTCTGGGTGTGTGTGTGTGTGTGTGTGTGTGTGTTTATATATATCCTCCGGACTACCAGGAAAAAAAATTGTCCAATCATGTTTATGTTGATATTACCCAATCTTTGTGAAGTAACTGGAATACTGCAAAAGAAATTTTTGAATTTTTTTATTTATTTTTAAGCTATGATGTGTCCACTACAGAGGACATTTTTTAATACTTAAATGCTAGTCTAAAATACAGTTAAAATAATTCAAACAATACTTTGTGTTCTTAAGAGTCTTTTCGAAAACATGCTAACAACATTTAAAACCTAAATTTGTTAATTAAAAAGTATTTTTAAGGGAGGGAAGCCATTTTCTTTTATGATACAATCAAACGTAGCAAAGCCCCACCCCTACACATTTGGTATCATTGGAAAGCTCTGAATGCCCTCTATAGAGCAAAAAAAAAAAGGAGTTAATTCAATCGTATGCCCTGGGTGGGAGATATTCAGGTTTAAAAAGGTCCACTACAGAGGACAAATTTGAATTGCTGGCATTCAGGAGGTTACATATATATATATACACAGTATTTATATATTACCTTTCCTGTGAACTTGACTCCATTCCAAATACAAAAAACGCACAATATCCAGGCAAGAAGAAGACAAAGGGCCAAATCCCAGCGAATGTTTCCGACTTGTTCAATTCCACTTGATAGTCCCAAAATCCTCCTCCTGACGCACAAATCAATCAGAAACAGCCACCAAAACACACATACCAACCTCATATAATATTAAACTATACAGTACTTACTCCCAATACTCTAAAACTGAAGATGTGCCATTTTCAAACTCTTGTAGCGTTTGGTTAGATCTGTACTTGAAACACTCGTCTTTATTTGCAAAGGGAAGAAACAAACAAACAAAAAAAGTCAAATGGGAGAAAATAGAGATTTGTGCTTGTTTTAGAAAATCAGGTCTCCGTACCTGTGTTCCAGCTGTTGTGGCAGTTGGCCCAGGGGAGCTCAGATGAGAAGGATGAGAAAAAGTAACGAAAGGCCCAAGCTAGGATGACGACGTAATAGATCCCTATGTAGAAAACAACCAGCTGGCTTCCATATCCTAAGCCTGTGTGTATGGCGAGCAGACAGACGGGCCACAGTGTAATTGGAAAGAGAACATACATGATTCTAGATAGGAAGAGCTTACACATGCTGCGGGACAGGGAGCGAGAGTTTACTTATGCCAATAGATAGAGCGATGATCCATATCATTTGAAACAATATATGGAATAGGAAAAGGAGCAGCACCCAGTGGGCAGAATGCATATTAGGACAAAAGTCAGACAGACCTTCAAAAAGTGGACAGACTTTTCTCCAGCATGTTATTCCGCCCTGCCTGGTGTACTGGCCCAATGATGTCTCCAGGAAGAAGAGCGGTACACCACAGGTGCAGAAAAACAAAAAATAGGGTACGAGGAAGATGCCTTGAAACAAAAAATTACATCTCTGAGTTTGTGGTTGTTAAAGGATGGGAAAGTGACCGTCAATGTATTGTAAAAAGTGTTTGCAAGATGATATGTACTTAATTTTCAAACATACTGAAGCTACGATTTACCTCCTCCGTTTTTGTAGCAAAGATATGGGAATCTCCAAACATTTCCCAGGCCAATGATATTTCCTGCCATAGCGAAGACGTATTCAATTTTACTGGACCACTGCTCTCTTTCTTGGCCTTGGGATGCAGATTCTGCCTCGGTCCCACCGTTCCACGTGTTGGATTGTGTGAGCTCCATTTGGACCTTTAGTTGGGACCAATCTGAACATATCAAGGGTGTGCGAAAGTACTTTAAAATTGAAATGTGTTACATTCTGAGTTTGGATCCCAAAAGCGCCGACACAAATAAGATTTTAACTCTTTATTCGCATTACATCGAGAGGTATAGAACAAACTTGACTAGACGAGAAACAACGAGAATGCATTGAGAATCACGAGACGCCAAGCCCCCTTGGGCTGTGGAGATGCACAGAGGAACAGAGGTAATAATCCGACAAACACACACTTCTCGATTTGGCTTAAATAGACAGTCAATTGATCGGATTGGCTGTAGCTAGACATGTGGGTAACAGGACTGACATGGAGTTATCTGATTGGCTGTTGACCAAGTAAAGAGATTAAAGATTCTTGACGTCACATTATAGTTCCTGACATCACATAGCCTTTTTCCAGTTGAAACCAGATGATGGTTACATCAGTTCAAAACGGACACTTGACCTCACTGTCCTGACCCAAACATAACCCTTGCATGACCCGAACTTCACCCTGGCATGACCTAGTCATGACAAAATGGAAATAGCTACTAAAAGTAAGTAGAAATATGGGCTATCTCATAGCCAATCAATGAAGGAAGACAATGACAACAATGACGGGTCAAAATGAAACTGGAATTTGTTGAGCATGTTTGCATATTCTAATGAAATCTGCTCTGTGTGCATTGACATGCACCTGGGGATAGTATTTTCATGGAGTTCATTTGGACCTCTGGTCCGGACCAACCTGAACATATCATTCAGGGGGCTACAATAATGTAGTCCTTGACTGAGCAAGGAACTTTAATAAAAGTGTCACTGTCTCAATGAAGCAATAAAATGACAATAATGAAAAGGTTAGACCTAGAAATCCCATACGAGTTTAATCAGATTAATATACCAGTATGTAGAAGTTCAAAATTGTGTTTTTAATGTTAAAATATCTTTTTTACTATTATTGTATTCATTTTCATCATACCCTTAACATCATGGGTTTTTAAATACTGGTAAAATGGTGATGCACTTTATTATGTAATTAAGTATTTCAAATTATAGTTCCTGATTTTACTATAATTCTTGACCAGATTTGTTTTAGTTAGTTTAACTCCTGATTCATTTTTGACTTATCAGAGAAGCCCAGGCAGACAGCTAAAAATTGGGCTTTAACTCAACTCAACTCAACTCAAGTTTATTTATATAGCGCTTTCTAATAGCCTGAACTGTCACAAAGCGCTTTACAGAAAAACAAAAAAACAAACATAACATAAAACATTAACACCAATAAGTGTTTTTCCTATGTGAATGGCATGCAGTGGATTTCATTGATAAGTGGTCAGCATAATCATATTTGGAGTTGCTTCTTTTTCTGGTATGAGAACAAAAGTTATATCTTGAGAAAATTCTAAATAATATTTTCTACCCACCTTACGCAGGAAATTACAGTAGAAAGAGTCGTCCCAAGTTAACAGGATTTATAAATCCACCTCACGTCCGGACACAATATACCAATCTTCAGAAATCCAATCCTCCAATTATTAGTCAGAGATTGATCGTTCACATACCTCTCTCTCGGCACCGTAACGTTGTCCGTCTCCGTCTGGGTTCATCCTGAAACGCTTATGACAAAATATAGAGAGGCAGGTGAGTAGGTGTCACCCACCTCACCTTTGTGCTCCCAGGTAATTAAAGACGTCCAACTTGCTACAGTGCAAATCAAATAAAGAACCGTTTACATTACAGTACATATATAATAAACTTTTGATTATCTCTAAAACAGTTAATATCAGATGGTTCATTGTCTCCTTCAAGCCTCAAAACATTGCTTTGTCTTAGACATGCCCAAAGCCGCAATGATGGGATGCCTTTAGGTGAAGTTAGTGTTTGAGGCTTATGTGACTTTTGTTTTTCTCTGACAGCTTGTTAGTCCTCCATTTTGTTTGTTCTTGGAATAACATGATATCATGCTTGAGGGCAGGGATGGGCAAACTCTGTCCCCAAGGGCCAGGGTCCAGCAGATTTTGGATGTTTCCTTTCTCCAACACAGCTGATATATGATCAGCTCATCAGCAAGCCCTGCATAAGCCTGACAACGATCCTGTTGATTGGAATCAGCTTGTGTTGGAAGAGAGAAACCTCCAAAACCTGCAGGACTCCGGCCCTCAAGGACCGAGTTTGCCCACCCCTGATCTCGGGCTACAGTAATATGCATTATGATATGTGCCAGAAAGTGTTAAATTATCTCAGGGGTTTATGAGCCTTCGCCGTTTGGATGGCCTGCGATGACGCACTATTAAGAGTCACTTTGTGAGTTTCGAAATATTCAGGCATTCCATCACTTGGTATCCATTCAATGTGTAATCTCAAATGCTCGAATATCATGTAGCATTGTCCTTGGGGTTACAGTTTATTATGTGGTTGGACACTTTCTGTTTGCATAATGTTGTGGCTGACTGGGTTTATGTGCGCTCTCAAACTTGTTAGCCAAACAAACTTTCCCGGAGTAAGTTGCTTAACATTCATAGTTTACCGCAATTAAATAGTTGATAGTTATTTGTAAACATGTCTTGTTAACCACCCATCTAGCATTCTGTGACTTGTGCAAAATTACAACTCACAACAATATTTGGATGTAACCACATAAGAACAATAATAATAACAATAATAACAACAACAGCTTTCAATAATCCCAAAAGACAAAACTCAATTTCATGATTTAGCACATTTTTAACTGTTCGATTTTTAAAATCACATTATATGGAATTAATTAAATTTATTGACCAGCCCTAATTCAAAGTAATTATTTTATATTAATAGTATAGTACTTGGATTACATTACTAATTACATTCTATAATAGGTAACGAGTATGTGTGTATCAGAATGAATTTTAAGTAACTCTCCCAACCCTGAATACTCTATATGAAATTTGAGCCTTCTCCGTTTGAATTATTTTAATCACACATTCATGGCCCCAAAATAAAATCATTAAAATAACGAGTGTTATTAAAATTGACATTTTAAATATATTTATATAAAATTTCTTAATTTATCACAACATTTATTTATCCCACTTTCTATATATTTATTAATTTATGTGAATATTTATTTAGGTATTTCAATATTTATGCATGTATTTCAATATTTATTTATATGAGTTCTCAAACACAAACGGTTGTGGTTTGGCGTTTGCAGTTGTTTCACCTGTCTCAGCCCCTGTCCTGATCCTGCCCAATTCACGCCCAGGAACAGGAGTGCCAAAATGAAATGAATAACAAACTATATGAATTTTGAGATAAACATGGAAATCAATCAATAAAAATTTAAATCAAATAAATACATCAAAATAAATACGTAAATAAATGTTGCAATCAAACTTGAAATATATACATACGTATTGAAATAAATACAAATTTAAATGAATAAATAAATATTGAAATAAATCAAAATTGAAATCAATAAATGTATTGAAATAAATAAACGAATACATGAATATTTCATTAAAATGACGTATTTAATGAAGCTTTTAATTTGTTATTTTAATGATGGATTTGTTTATTTAATTTTGGGACTCTTGCTGTAGTCCTCCAGAAGGGGGAGCCCTTTACCATTCATCCGTCATCACTTGTTCTGACAGCACATGAACGCACACTCTGATGTCTTCAAATGGTTTTTGTACAACAGGTGTTTTTTTGTTCATGGGTGTCAGGTTTTGTTAGACTCTCAGGTGAAAACCCGGTAAACACACAATAAACGAGCCATCATATGTCGGGTCTGGTGACCCTGACATGCAAAACGCAACAATAAATCAGCAAATTAAAAAACATGAAAACAAATAACTGACCATAAAAACAAATCAAAAAACACACAAACAAAACACAACAGCAAAATTCACAAGAATAAATAACTAAGCAAAAAAAAAAAAATTGCAACCGGTTGAGTGACCATCAATGTTCACTATTTTTCCATGGGCATTGTGGGTAATTTATAATTAATAATTTTATATTGACCTGTGAATGAAATAGCGAAGCTTGTAAAAATGCACTCCTGCATGTTTTACAGGTTTCCCTCCTCCAAGACAACTGAATCAAATGATAAGGTTCGTTATCAGGCTTCTGCAGCGCTTGCTGATACTTTGAATGAACTTGAAATGAACTTTCCCAATCCTGTCTAGGGGGCCTTGCAAATCAGCGCTGCTGGAGTGGGTTGCTCATGGGCAGAACTGGACCTTTAGGTCAGAAGTTTTCAAAATTGTTTCTATGAGAATAATATATTAAAGGTTGTTTTGTTCAACAGTTTCAAAGAATCAGATCAGAGCGAGAGAGAGCTGCAGAAAAAAACACCACTGCTTGAGAAAGATGATTAATTAACAACCAGTGTAATGATTTGAAAAGCATTTATGGTCCATTGTGTACTCACTGTGTGCTCCATTACAGTGACAGTCAGATAGTGATTGAACATGTTTTGGAAATGGAACAAATTCAAACAAACTGGAACACTTCAGAGGAAGACACTTGGTGAGTGTACAATTGTTGCATTTTTACTTGTTGTTCCTGAGACAATGACATTTTCTTTCTTATTATGCATGCCACAGTAAATTTATATGGAGAGTAATCCGTGATACAGAAATACCCTATTTAAATATCCACTATATTTGAAATAATTTACAACGCTTAATTTATTTTATTGTCATTAAGAAGAAGAAGCACACTTTTAAAATAATGCACTTTGAAAGAGAGCAAAAAAAAAACACAATAATACAGTTTACCGATCATCCTGTGTTTACAGTAAACAAATCCTACTTTATCCAAACTAACAAACTTCATTTATCATCTCCCCATATACCTAAATGATCATGTCCAAAGATTTACATTATAAAATAAAACGACAGCTGTCGCCTTCTAAAGGCATAAAAATCATGATTGAAGAGGACTGGCATTTAATTATCTCAGGCTGAGCTGAAAGTACTTCCTGTTTTCATTCTTCTTCCAAGTTTACATCATGTCAAGCTAAGTGGTGTGCTGCCATCTAGTGGTCAGCTGTGAAATTACACCCAAATTAAATGGGAGGAATGACAAGGTAGAACTGAATAAATCAGTGAAACAAGAACCCACAATAGAGGGTTGTATATTTACTCTATTGTACAAATTTATCACGCTTTCTAATCTGATCCAATCAGACACCATATATACATACATACATGTATTTTATGTGTCAATGTATACAATATAAATGTTTCTGTTTTATGGTATTATATTTTATATTGTTTTGTATGAGGCTGTCCTATTTGTGAAGCGCTTTGTGACTTCTGTTTGTGAAAAGGGGTTATATACTGTATTCATTTACTATAAGTTGTCCTTCATTAGTTGTTGCGTTACTGCTAGTGTAGTGTTTCACTCTGTCTGACCTCTGTGGAGGCAGCATGTGTTCAGTTCCCATGCAGTGACGGTGAGTGTGAATAGCTGTCTGTCTCTACAGTTTCTGTGCCCTCTGTTTTGACTGGTGACCATTCCAGGGTGTAACATGAAGTCAGCTGGGACAGGCTGCAGTTCTTCTCGTGAACCTGGACAGAAAATGTTGCTTGTGTGTAACAGTGTTACCTTGCAGGTCGCTTGCACATGTCGTCACTTCCGCCTCGGATTTCTCGTAGTCGCCATGCTGGGTGGCCTCCATTTACGTAGCGATTCGGTCTAACACGTATCTATCACGTTTGTTTTCTGGGTTTAAAATGGTACATTGTTGCTGCATCGTTGGCTGTTCGAACAAAGCCAAGAGGGAAAATGGTCGGTCTTTTTTCCGAATTCCGAAAATAATTAGGAACCAGGGCCTGGAGACAGAGGAGTGCGGACTCCGGAGGGAAGTCGTTACTTTGGGCTCGTGTGTGCAGCGATCACTTTGTGAGCGGTAAGCTTGTTTACCTTTATTTAATGCATGAGGATTAATAACGTTTCGACCGCCCATATATGGGCAAGTTGCTTATGTTTTGGATTCATGAGCAAGCAAGTTCGGTAGTACAAGCTGGCTAGCGGACGTTAGCCGAAAGCTAACATCGAACATTTTCACCCAAGTAGTGCCAGTGCAAAGTGTTTACTGCTGAAATTGGATTGATTAGTCTTGGGCTTTTAATGCCGATAACATGTTTTTTGGTGGCAAAATGTAAACTTGGAAAAAAAAGAGACAGAAGGGGCTGATGCAAGAAAACAGACCCCCGGGGGTGATGCAAGAAAACAGACCCCCGGTAGCCTACACATCATGCTAAAGAACTTATTCACGGCCACCCTACTGCGGCAAAATAACCAGTCTTTCCATATTTTATTTGTTTATATATTTGTTTATTTTAACAGGTCGCCCTGCGCCCGTTTTTCTGTCCAATCATCCCGACTGGGCTCCAACATTAAAGTTGGGTCCCAAGTTACAACATCTATGTCTCAGCCCAGTCGGTGCCAAGATATGAACGTGCACAGGAGAGACAAGCAAAGAAAAGACGACTCGAAGTGGCAGAGATTGTTGCAGTTATGCAGCCAGATGGCTCCAGTAACCTGTACCCTCAAGTACTGCTGACATCATTGACTCTGGTATGCCACTCAGAATTCATTACATGATATATTGTATGCATGAGTGAATGTATGTGTTTATGTTTGTGTGTGTACACGCACCTTATATTTTAGAGACATTTGGAAGTGTTTATAGAAATAAGTATTTGCCTGTAGCAATGTTCATACATTAAAAAATGCAACAAAATGTGTACATTTCTTTTACACTGACAAAAAAACTATACTACTTTACTATATTAAACCTATTACTGGTACCGTATTTTTTTGTGATTTTTTTCTTTAGGGATCTCATGCCACACCGACTTGATTGCCAATGACATGATGGAAACGAAGGCGAGCATCAAAGCATTGGAGGAGGACAACATGCGACTGTTTGTTTGGCGCTAATAAAGGCAGCGATTATACAAATTCTATTGTTGGGTTTGTTTACAAAGCTATACATAATACAAATGACAGGATTTGACTCAATGTGCAATATGGTCCCTCTTAAAGTAATGGCATAAATCTCTATTATTTCTAAAAGCACAAAAAATGAAGTGAATAATGATTAGATGTAGTAATTTCAGGGTTAAAAATTGAACTGTTAATTAATGTAGTTTATTTTAGCACAGGTGCCTACCATCCTGAGATGACGGTATGATGTAATGTTGATGGGGTACACAATGACTTTCATTATGCTATGTACAGAGGAAAAAGTTGCTCTCTTTTAAATTTGTTTAATGTAAGACAAGTACCAGTACTGTGTTACAGTTTTCCCAATAATCCTTGTTTCACACTTGTCACAAAACCACTGTCCTTTTGGCAGTCTAGATTGGCACACTTCAAGTGATATCATTTGATTTTACAATCTGCTGCAGCACAAAAAACTACTTTATTCCGCATCTTTGAAGTACATGAGCAAGTGGTAGGTGACAGCGGCTGAGCAGGAACACTGGAAGTCCACTGCTGATCTAGTAAATGCTCTCCCGAGCAGTTCAGGTAAGGAGGGGATTTTGGGGGGAAAAAAACTCTGGCTTTTCCAGCTGGCCAAAACGAGCGATCTGGGTGGACTCGCTCAATCACACTTTGTCCACACCACAAAGTCGCAGAAGTCCGTCCAGTTAAACTCATCTGTGCCTGAATCTGAAAATATTACAAACATTGTAATGAAAATATGAAACATAGAATTAAATAAGAAACTACAAAAAGTAAAGCCATACATACCTGGTAATACTATTGGTGTTGTCGTGACAAGTGATGGGAATTGTTGCCATCTGGCACCAGACAGAAATTGGGTGTTGTGACAGCCTCCTTAACCGTGAGATCATAAGAAAAGCTGTCAGTATGCTCAGTAGTTACCATGAACACGTTTTATTGTACTGGAAACAAACTAAAAATACGTCCTCTGAGAGTGGTTAACCTTAACCATTTAGAATAAGTTGATTAAGTAACATGTAACTAGTGAAAGGGTAGCATTAAATTTAATTAAGCCACGGGGAGGCTGTGCATAGTTACTTTTTATTCTTATACGCTCTGCCATATTTGCCTGTTATAAAATTGTTAGAAAAACCACATCAGGTAAACCTAGCTGTGCATGTAAACACAATGATAACAGGAAGCCTGAGAACAAATCAACATTTTTGTGTGCAGAATTACCAACACCATGTGGTTTACTTACGTGCAACAGCAACCGTTTCTTCTGATGCGATGTTAAAGTTTACACTCTGTATCCACCCGCTTACAAAATAATTGTAAGCCTCCAGGGATTTGTTGGCGTGTTATGGAGCATGTTGTCAACACGAGGTAGTGAAAGATGTCCAGAGATGTCACATTTGGCCAGCAAGCTTTCTCCGTCAAAAAAAAAAATCACCCTTGGTCAGGACGTAATTAGGATCAATCCCGCCACACAGAGACACCTTCTGCCTGTATCGTTGTTTTCGATCTTCCGGTAAATCGTGAAAATACTGCGAAAATTACATCAGGTTGATAAGCTCTACCGTGTAACTCGCGAGTGTACCTTGTGAACCGGCGGACACCCAATATGGCGCCCGAAGGAAAAACTCCCATGATGCATTACGATGTGCAAGCGACCTATTCCCTGAACCTCCTAACCTATTCTCTGATTTTCTGCTCTCTAAAGAGCCCTAATATTCCAAAACCAAAGCGACTTCACTCATTCCTTTTAAATTCAGTGCAGGAGAGGCGTGTGGTCTAAATAGAGGAAGCATAAAGTAACTCACTGGAGTCCATGCAGGAGATTGGTGTGTGCAAAGTATGGTTATAAGGAACTGCAAGAAGATCTCCGCTTGTGGATGATTTAAAATGTGCACTTGTAGATCACCCTGACACGACCTGCACCACAACTTAGACCCGGTTTCAGCTGGTCTAAAGTCTACTTTTTGTCACTAAATTGTCAGGTGCGCCGGGGACATGCAATAGAAAAGAACCTCGGCACACCAGAACACGCAGCATGGCGTAGCCTGGTCTGCCAAATTCCCAAACATGGTAAACTAGACTTGCCCTAGCACAAAAATGATTATGCGCTACTTTTTAGAAAAGAAACATACTCTAAACACCTGTAATATATTATTTTTCGGTTCTTGTTTTGTTTTATTTTACTATTATTTTTAATATGCATCAAATTGTATTATTATTTTTAAATAAAAATTACATTTGGTTTTGAATATTATAGTATCATCGCATGTGGCCTGACCATCATGATAAAATGGTGCTTCAGATTTGTATTTGAGTAGCCCTGATATAAGCTAGCATAAAGCTAGCCTTGTTAGCCATAGAATATTGTGCAAAAGCCATTCCTTCAACAGGTTTCACAGATAGCAATTTTGAATGTCTTTTCTTATTATTATTATTATTATTATTATTAATATCTTCTCTAACGTGAGACACCACCAATTCAGTACTGTGAGGTGTATTGGTGACGACCAATACAGCATAGCACACTTTAATAACAATACCGCCACCAAAAATCTTGAGTCTCCTTGCCCGAATGTACCTGTAGTACCGAGACTGATCTGTAAGAGGCAGCATAGTAGAGGAAGATAAAAGAGGAAATGGAAGTAGCAAGGCTAACCGTTATCTTATCTGGTGCAGTGGAAAGTCTTCTTGTCATTTTTTTTTTTTTTTTTTTGTGGCTAGCACCTTATACAAACACTCAACATAAGCAGTGGCTTTTCTTTTTGTACAGGCTCGGACAAACTTGGTGTTCACATTGAGCATAAATATTTGCTGTTGAAAAAAAAATGAACATGCTTAGACTGTATGGTTAGCCCTAACTGTTTTCCGAGTAGCTAGTAGCTTAATATACAGTGGCGCCTTGAGATATGAGTTTCCTAACTTCCAAATTAGAACGCTTATTAGTTCGAACTTGTGGGTGCGGACACGAGCACTGCATCAGCAATGAACTCAACTTACTCATATTCACTTCACAATAAGCATCACTTTGACATATATATATATATATATATATATATATATATATATATATATATATATATATATATATATATATATATATATATTTTTTTTTTTTTTTTTCAAGGCCACTCCCAGTTGAAGTTTACTGTCACATGAATTACTCATGGTGTATTTTGAGACAGAAAGTAAGTGCAATAAAGGGAGGATTTATTTATTTATTTATTTAATTTTTGATTAATTTTTGAAAAAATAATGTTATCCACTGATCACTTTGCACACTTCATGAAAAAGAATGAAAAAGAAATCCAGACATGACAAGGAATGGGGGGGGGAAGTTACATTTTCTATTGACCAATAAACTTTGTCCTAATGTTATCCTGGCTTTTAACGTCACAAAAACACTTAAAAATCATGAAAATTAACTTAACTTAATTTGATGATGTATCTGTATTGACCGGATTGATAGCAAAATATGCAGTATCTGACATCACTGTTGTTTGTTTTTTATAGTGCTATTTATTACCTTACCTGTGCGGAGGAGCTACTTTTTCTTTTCTTTTTTTTTGATGGCCAATTGAACATGGAAAGAAAAAAAAGAATCATGGATTCTTCCAAATTGGCTCAAAAGTCTCAAGTTAACCAGACCATGCGGCCTTACTGAATAGATCCCGCCTTCCAGTCTCTAAAACACAACCATGTCCCCCTCCTTTCTAACCCCCACCTCCTCCCACCTCGCCTCCTCTTGTCTCCCATCCAGCCCACGGTGCTTTCTCTCTTTATCACATGTGCAACATTCGCCCCGCAGGCTTGCCCTTATCACAGCTACACCTACTTGCATTCAGATGAGGGCCAACTCAGGATGAATGAAGTGCCACACGCCAACTGCAGACTGCTGACGTCGTGAGCGCCTTTCTCAGGTACCGTCTTCGCCTTTTCGATCAGGCCACTCGCTTTTTTTTTTTTTCCCTTCTGCGAGTGATGTGTACGCACTGTGGCTGTGAATATGCGTGATTTTAGTTGGGGACACAAGTTTCGAGGAGCAGCTGGGCTTTTGTGCGCTTGTGCACTTATTCTTGGCGCTTGTTGCCACATTATGTAGGGCAAAGGTTACTGGCTACCCAGCAGCGGGAGCGGTTATTTCACTTGTTTAGAATAACATCTCAGTGAGTGCATTCTTTTGGAAACCATTATAGTACGCTGTTGCACATACTCAAGTAGTAACAAATTTATGCTGTACAAATAGCTACTTAAATAATGCTACACCAAAAATTTGTGAGGAAAAAAATGTTTTAAACAGGCCAAATTTGATTTAATGTGATGTATTGATGCTATTCTAAGAGGATCAACAGCTGCTCAACTCTACATAGTGTGGATGATTTGACAGTCAGAGAAAATTGGGATCATTTTGCCTCCCAGTCGTGCCAGGCTTGTAAAAATAAAAAGGTATTCCAAGCCCTGCCAAGTTGATGAAGTTTGGTTTGTGAGTCAAGTCGAAATAGATACAGGCTGATGACAGAATCACATGCTCAGTCGAACGTCACACGGACAGTCTTAAGGCCATGTTGAGTCTTGCTTGGATTGTTTCTCATCAACACAAAAAAAAGTCATTTATCAACTAGAGGTGGTGACACATAGCTACTCATTTCTAGGTAGTCACTCAAGTTAGCTAATCCTGCATTGTTTGTTCGATCTGTGTTTTTGCAATTCAAAACATGTGATCATGATTTGTGACATTGGCCTTTGTAAACTGTTGTAAATGAACTGTTGACACAGTCTCAGAGGAAACTGAAAGGCAGCATCAGCACCATCACAACTAGGGTTGTCATTAGTGAATGTTTAGAATCGATAATTCTATCGGGCGGCGCGGTGGATGACTGCTTAGCATGTCCTCCTCCCAGTAATGAGGACTCGGGTTCGAGTCCAGGTTTCAGCCTTCCTGGGTGGCGTTTGCATGTTCCCCCCGTGCCTGCGTGGGTCTTCTCCGGGTACTCCGGTCTCCTCCCACATTCCAAAGACATGCATGGCAGGTTAATTGGCCGCTCTGAATTGTTCCTAGGTGTGCTTGTGAGTGTGGATGGTTGTTCGTCTCTGTGTGCCCTGCGATTGGCTGGCAACCACTTCAGGGTGTCATCCGCCTACTGCCCAAAGCCAGCTGAGATAGGCTCCAGCACCCCTGCGACCCTTGTGAGGAACAAGCGGTCAGGAAAATGGATGGATGGATGGATGGATGATTCTATGGATTATTTCATTGATTACAGTAATCAAATAATTTGATAAAATGTTAGATTGCTGTCAAGTGTATTACAAAACCCCTTTCCCCAATTACTGTTTATTAACCATGTCTTGTGGCTTAATCATTAAGGATGGGCGAGTATTGATACCAGGTATCGGGCAAGGTATCAGTACTTTCTAATCAGGAACTACAAAATAAAAATTAGAAGAATAGAAAATTGCCGTTAAGTTCAAGCAAATTTAAGGGAAATGTTATATTGGAATATATAGCTCTTTCTTTATGTAAAAAGCACTTGTGATATCAGTACTTGGTATTGGCATTGGGACTCCTGAAGAATTGAGTACACGTAATTGTATTGGTCTGAAAAAGTGGTATTTATTATTGTTTAGTACGACGGCGTATTAGGGCCACGTATATAAATATATATTTTTCAGAGGGAAGTAATATTCCAAGAAAATAACTCACAAATTTGCCACTATATAAAGTAAACAACCAAACAAATAATATAGAGCAAACTTGTCATGACAGCCGCGGTTCTTTATAACTTTATGGTTGAATCTCTGCTGAAGTAATTAATTAATATCTCCTTATTTGAAAACCCGACCGAAAAGTATTGGCACAAACATCCGAGTAGTACGTTACGTGCATTTCTCGTAAGTTTCTGAGTTTGTTTGTTTTTTTTCTCGCAAATGTGCCACTTCATAAACCCGCAAATTTGCCACTTTAGAAATTCGCAAATTTGCCACTTTTTAAATTCGCATATTTTCGATTTTTTTTTTCTCACACAAATTTAAGATTTTCATGGTTTTCCAGAGTAAAAGCAAATGTTTGCAAATGTCTTATTTTGATCAAACATAAACGATAATCTTTTTGCTTTCACGAGGGACTACAGAAATCAGAGCATATTTACTCTTAATGCAAAACCCTAGCCGTTTTGTTCTTCTGTATCTGACCTTCATCCACTGACTGAACGCTAATAAGACATCTAATCACTGAAAGAATTTAATTTCCATTGTCCTAAATAGATAAAAACAAAGTTCATGTTTAGGTTCATGCACTCTGTTGTTTAGCAGAAAGCAAACTTCTTCGTCTTGGACCATGAGAGGCAAGAGTCATAACTCATAAAGACACTAGCGCTGAGGTGGGCAAACTTTTGTGCTGAGTAAGTCATTACCGGTAAAACAATGAACAAAATATATTTTAACGAAAACAGCTTACATAAATGCAACAAATATTACCAGACATTTGTTAATTTAACATTATTATCAGTAGACAATGACATATTTTTCTGGGAGACCCTGATGTGAAACTATTACATTATATTACATTAAAACTGATGATAAACATCCCAGTTAAGTTGTTGAAGTTAATTTGCAGTAGTACATACAAATCATGCCCAGATGGTAACACAATACCAAAAATGGATTCTGTATGCGATCCCTGTCAACTGAAGGATATGACGGCTGGAAACAGAGAGAAACTCATCTCTCATCTCGTGTTGTTGCGGTGTCCTTTTTAGGGTCTGCTCAGCGGGAAGTCGCCTCCTTCTCGACGAGTGTCAGCAGCATAGGGGACTGATTAAAAAAAGTTGCTCTGAGAATGTTGTTTTCAAGCTGTCCTTTCGGACAACAGCTGCGGCAAACCGTGGCCTCTGCGACATGCTGTGACGAGCGCTTCGATATTTTAACATCTGCGCTGCCCAGATAGGCAGTTTTGTGAATTTGCTTTTTTTTTTCTCTTAAAAAACAACCAGCTTTTTTTTTTCTTTGAAGGGAGCAGTGATGAGTGAATGATGCGAGTTTGCATGGACCAGTGCACTATAGATGTGAAAACTGAATTTTAGTGGCCAAGCAGATTATTGTTAATCTGACTGGCCTCGAGCAGACACAGTACCATATATAAAAAAATAATAATACGTTTATTTCTCTAGCATTTTTGAAACAAGTTGCAAAGTGCTCTACAATGCACAGTAAATCATTAAAGTATAAAAATGTGCATTCATCAACAAACCCATAGAAGTTTACTAAAAGCCAGTGTCCTTCAATATCCATAGCCTCCAAATTAAAGACCCTAGTTCAAGTGAGGCTAATCTGCTGTACATGCCAATGTGGTAAATGTTTAAAAAATGTACACTACAAACTGTACAGTAGTGACAGTTTAACAGGAAGGCTTGAAACAAGTACAGTATTGCATCATTTTGTTTTTTCCGAGGACCGAAGAGAATCAAATCTTTTCTTTTCTTTTTCATTTTCTTTTTTTTTTTTATTTACAAGTACAAAAGATTTAAAAAATGAGCATGCAAATTCACCGTGTCGGATCAGCTGCAGTGGTTGAGCCTGAGGGGAATTTCCTGAGCTTGTTAGCTGCGCTTGAGCTCAAATCCTCGTTGTAGTTGTTTTACAACGTATGTATTTACAGCGCAATAAATAGTTTAACAAGAGGCAGAGCTTACTTGTGGTGTCATTGAGAATGGAATTGCCGGCTTTAACAAGAGATGGCGTATAATGATTATAAAAAAAATATAATGAGATGGTCTGGATTAAAAAATGTAAAAACAATCAAATAAATAAATTAATAATAGTAATATCATCTGTTTAATATTGTTGTTAAATTTCTAAAATAAACACCAAAAATTGCCAATTTACCAGCAATGACACCAGCATCTTCTCTGCCATGAGTTTTTTCTAGGAATTGTTTAAATTCCTTCATCCATCAATCCTCGATGCATCTTTGATCACCACTCGAGTGGTGGGTGTGCTTAAGCTTACCCCCGCTGGCTCAAGGCTAAGGGGCGCGCCCTTGGCTGGCCTGCGGCCAGTTGTAGGGCGTATACTATATAGACAAACCATTCACACTCTCATTCATGCCTATGGACAATTTAGAGTCCTCAATAGAATGTAACATGCATGTTTCTGGAATGCGATAGAAAAGCAGATTACACAAGCACAGGGAGAATATAAAAATGCCACAAGTCGGTACTCTGCTTCCAATGCTAAAAAATTTTCACAACAGCTCCATACATTAAATAAAAGATACAATAAACAACAATATACTGGAGTTGCGGGGGGGGGAAACAACATTAATTTTTACCATACAATTCTAAGTACTTGTTCTATTTACTATTATAACTCAGTGCATGTAATGGATTGCCAAAATTACAAACCGTCCACAGTCAGTAAACATTAGCCAATAAGTTATATAGTCACATGGTTAATATGTTTCATTACGTTCTTTTCCTCTTCAGTCTTTTCCATTTTCCATTTTTTGGCACAGAGTGAGTTAGAGTAAAATCTTGTTTATCGAGGAAATTCACGAAGTAGGGATCATATATTTACGGTATTATATATAAATATTTAACAGCTTTATGCATGCACTTTAGAACCAACAAACAATACAGTATATGCATGTGAGGTTCAGGTATTATTTTTGTCCACTTGGGGTCGGTAGTAGTCATGATTAGTCAACTAATCAGATCATATAAATGGCCGCATTTGGCATCAACAAGCAGCTGCTCCTACACAAACAGCGTTAGTTTACAGCAAACAAAATCAAGACAAGATGATGTAGTACATTCAACTTTTGCTGAACTTTGCAGCTTGTACCCACATTCCTGACACGTTTATAAATGATGGTGCAACTTCAAGTGGCCTTAATATTTGTAGCTGTAAATGTTCAGTGCATTTTGAAATGGAACCAAAAATTATACACAATGCAATTATGCGTAATGAATACTTTGAAAGTATCTATAAATACAAAAAGATATACATGTAAACATTTTTCACTCTTCTTAGGCATCAAGCATAATTTTAATGTAGAAGACAGTGAAATCAGATGAGTAGAATTAAGTAATGGCACAGTTCTAAGGAAAACTAAAAATAAACAGGATTTTGTTTTGTTTTATTTAACATTTTCAATCCAAAAAGTTTTGCTTTGTTTCACTAGTATGTATGATTTAAGAAATATTAAACGAATCTGCAAAACGTAACTATTAAACGCTATAGCATGTTAGCATAACCAAACATGACCTTGTGTTACAAGCAACACATCAATTACACACTATAACTGTGTCTGCTAAGATAAGATAACCAGACATGAGCCACAATTTTCTTTCACCCTCGCGCTGCCATGAAAGGCAGGTTTGCATCGTGCAAAAAGCATTTTGTCTTTCGGACTCTGTTGCTAACACTGGTTAGCCATGAAACTGGCCACAGTGCTTTGTTTACAATACATCACGGATGACCCAGATTACCACAACTGCGCATGTGTGTCACAGACAGGCAGATGGTCAGCAGGAACATCGGCAAATGAGGCGGTTTTGAGAGGAAAAAGAAAACTGCAAAAATAATGATGGCGTATGACTATTAAATTAGCCGTTAAATCAAACAAATATTCACTGGCTGGTAAAGGTCCCAGTAAATATATATGATCGTATAACTTCTTTTCAGCACAAATGCAAAGAATTAAATTGAATACAAGTGTGCTTCAAGTAACACTTATGAATATCTACCATTTAATCAGTTTTACAAGTTACTCACCGTTTAAGTCAACTGTCATGTCTCAGTCTGAACACCGGGTGGCGCCCATGTAATAACGTACATGACTTATATAGCAGAAGAAAAGGTGCAAAGAAGATATCCAACATGTCAAATAAATAGTATTGTGAGCTGACTGCTGAGCTGCAAATAAACTCAATAAATTTAAATAAATCTGTCCTCAAATGTCCTCAATCAGAGCGCACCAAAGCTAGATGCTAATGCTAATGGGCCACATTCTATCACAATTGGAAAGCTATTATCTGACCAGTGGCTTCATCCTCTGGGTTAACAATTTTCCATGCAAATAAAATATATAGGCTATTTTTTGGTGTTTCGCACTGCTGTAGCCTTCAAATTATTGTATGTTATTACATATTTTCTCATTTTATGCCCATGCCAAAGCCATATCTCATAAAATAATATTTCTTTGGTGCCATCTTTAGGCATGTTAGGGCAGGACCAATGCGGAAGTGAGAGGATGCTCATGTAGTCAAGCCATAGCCTTGTCTAATTAAAATCAAAAGTGTTTTGGCGCCATCTTGTGGCATCCGTAGGCGATTAAAAGGTCTTCTTTGGAATATATCACGTATTTGTCGATTTCCACTATTCGTAGCATGGCGGTGGACACATGCTGACGATTGATCTCCTCCTTCATCAGTGGGAGAACTTAAAAGATCCTTTGAGCTCAATGTGTTGACTGCAGCAGGTGTAGTCAGGTCAAAGTCTGTTCCGATGTCACATTCTTTATTAGGCCGCCGCTGACCTCATTGTTGCGGCTTATGAGGTCACTGTGGTCTATACATCATTTTGTGCAGCGTAGTCGCGCACATATTTGCAGGAAAATTTGCCACGCTCCCACACTTAAGCCAAAGCAGGCACACAAAAGCAACATTGAGGAGAATGTCCCTCTGTTGCCAAGCGGCTTTGACCCGCTGGTGACCCGCTGTGACAAGACTGCGGTCATTGTGTTCACAATGCCAAAAGTTCCATTTGCATCGTCAAGACTGAAATTACTGTTCTGCGAAAGCAAGTATCAAAATCTCACAAAACGACGTGCATCTTTAAAGCAGAAAAAGAAAAAAATTATGATGCTTTTTTAAAATGTTTTTATTTTGGAGCAGAGCTGTTAAAATGGGAACGTCATCACATGACATGTTGGACCTAACAATTAGGGATGTCACGATATGGGCAATATCGTGATATTAAAACTGCCACAATATCCTTGTCGTCATGTACACAATATTTAAAAGGAACACATTTGTCAGGTTGATTTCCATTTGTGCAGTTATAGCACCCTCTAGTGGCTAGTTTATTAGTGCAATGTAATATTCATTAAAGATGTTTTGGACTTCTATGTTTAAAATCTATGCTAATTGTCAGATGAAGGGGAACTTAATTTGCTTGTGAAGCGATCAATGTGTGCTTGCATTAGCAAGTCAGTGCCTCAAAATTGTTATTAGAGATTGTAGGTGGTTTATATGCATTGCGGTTATGTACAAAAGCACATTATTGTGCTTTTTTTAGTATGAGTATTTTTTATTTTTTATTTTTTTTACAATATAGTGATCTTTTTTAATTATCGCCAACCCCCCACAATATCATGACAATTATCGTATCGTGACCTTCATATCGTGATGATATCGTATCGTGATGTTTGGATATCGGCCTAGTATTATATCAGTAACAAATATTTTCCATAATTTGCACGCCTGCAGATAGCTTCAGTTTATAGCGTATTAAAATTTTTGTTTTCCTCATCAAATTTATTTCACGTGGTGTAGTTGGTTACTTTTTATGAGTATAACTGTGTAATTGTTGCTTCATTTTAGCCAATTTCCTGGAAGCTCCTGTTCTCTTTTTGCCTCCATGTGTCAGCTGCTGTTTGCCATCATTGGCAGTCCCTCGAGTTTCCTCTCCTCATGCTCAGCTGCCTCCACTTCTCTCACTGTACTTCAGTGTATTTATAACACTCGACTGTCATGCGTCCAGGTCCAGTTTGTCAGTTGTTTATGGTGTTTGGTTTTTATGTTCCTGTGTAAATATTTCCTGCTTGTTTTAATTTATTTAACATTGCCATGTCCATCCCACTGGTGATCAGTGACTGCTACCACTTAGAAAATATGACTACTTCATTTTAAAAAATAGTCCACAGAATATCACTAGCATTCTTTTCTCATGTGTTGGTTTTATATTTCCCTTTGATGTATGGATTTAAAGAATTCCATGCTTCTGCTAATCTTATCTTGGGCTCATATTGTTGCAGTGCCATGGAAAAGCCGTATGACCCTGAGGTCATGCTCAAGAGGAGCAAGGAGAGCGCTTCGCCTGGACCCACCGTTGTGGCCAGAGGAGAGTGGTCCAACAAGATGGAGTTCCTCCTCGCAGTCGCCGGACAAATCATCGGCCTTGGAAACGTGTGGCGCTTTCCTTACCTGTGCTACAAGAATGGGGGCGGTGAGTTGGAATCAATCACATTTCATTGTAGGGGTGGCTTCTATTTGTTGTGATTTTACCATATGTGTTGTTGTATTGAATGTATAATAACATATATGCTAATCTTTTTTTTCCGCAGGGGTGTTCTTTATCCCTTATGTGCTCTTCCTCTTTACATGCGGCATCCCTCTTTTTCTGCTGGAGACATCTCTCGGCCAGTACACTAAACAGGGCGCCATTACCTGCTGGAAGCAAATCTGTCCCCTCTTTGGAGGTAAATAGTCACTCTCGAGCCACAGTAATTTATAAAACTGCATAAATAACACCCAATGCAAGAGCTGTGAGGAAATTCTAATTGTTGTACTTGTCATCCTGCACTGTATGGCCAGCAGTTTACTTTAAAGAGGAAGGCAACCTGATATTTCTTGGCCATATGTTACATGTGACCTCACTAGTCTAAACATGACATTCTGATTAATATTACATTTCTGGAATATGAGTTGTGAAGCAAAATCCAGCCGTTTTTATCCATCTCGGGGAGCGGCCATTTTGCCACTTGCGGTCAACTGAAGATGACATCACAGTTACCCAGTGAGCAACTGTGATGTCATCTTCAGGTGGCAGCAAGTGGTAAAATGGCCCTGAGATGGATAAAAACGGCTGGATTTTGCCGCTTAACTTATATTCCACTTATGCAATATTAACCAAAACACCGTATTTTGACTAGTGGGGCTGCATCAAATATATTATTGTCCCAAAAAAAAAATCGGGGGTTGATTTTCCCTTTAAATATTCATTCAGATGTAATCCCTTTCCTACTCACAGCAATTCTATTTGTGGGGTTTGCAATATGTTACGGTGCCCAGTGTTGGTGGAAAAAGAAAATCTGCAATTTGCAAATTATTTACAGAACAAGAGTTGTAACTGTCTGCTATATTTTCTTAACGCCCAAAACAAGCATTTCACAAGTGAGCCGGTGCCTAAAGTGTTGTCTTTGAAGTGAAGCAATGTCATACTTGCGCTCCACATATTGCACGTCAGTGAGATCTGAGCTGAGCAATCGGCATAGTTGCGCTACCTTCTCGCTTTCTTTGTTTGCAACTTTCATTTACAAGACTTTCCCTGGAATTGACAAAAGTAGAATTTATTTATTTATTTAGGTATCCTTTTATTTATTCATTTATTTATTTCATAATGACATTCAGTGGGTTGTACAGTATTTTAAGGTTAACAAGTAATGTCATAATCCAGTTTTCATGTCGTTTGACCTTTGATGTTAGGTTGCACTCGTTAAAAAATGCAACTCCATTATACAGTATGATGCCGTGATTTGGAGGTTTAATTTCAATTTGGAATATCAATGTTTTCTTCTCTTTTCCCCAATCTTTTAGGAATGGGTTATGGAAGTCAGGTGGTAGTTTTATACTCCAGCATCTATTACATCATCATATTGGCGTGGGCATTCTTGTACCTCTTCTCTTCCTTCAGCTCTGAGCTTCCGTGGGCCAGCTGCAGAAACAGCTGGAACACAGGTATGTAATATAATAGATCTCGTCGGTGAATGAAATTGTGGATCATATCAACTACCTCTCAAATGTTGGAAATGAAACTCCAGTTTAAGCAGATATAGGCTATTTTCTTATACAGAGCATTATTATTTGTTTGTCAACATCACCATAAAGTGCCTTTGAGACTTCCCCATTTCACACCATGAGATTTTCCATTGAACCTCATTGTCATTATATTAAGCAGATGTGCTATTAGCATTGCCTATTAGTCAAGCTCCCCCAACATACTTGGGGCCACTAAAAAGTATTCCCATTTTCCCTCCAGATCATGAAGGACACCAAAGGCACTTTCTAGTGATATTAAGCTGTTTTTGAAAATGTGTGACTCATATTATTATAAAATGTTTAAATGCATTTTATCCCTTGTAGACCCTTGGTCACTTCTGCAGTTGAAGTAAATAAATGCACCTGGCCATTTTATGAGTAAATATGGTATCCTGTAGCAGCTCCTGTGCGCACAACTTACGTGAATGTACTGTGCATTGAGCTTAATGAGTCTGATGTCTGTCTTTGCAACAGAGACGTGTGTGGAGTTCAGTCAGAGACGTGTTCTCAACTGGACGGTGGCAGAAAACGCAACATCCCCTGTGAGGGAGTTTTGGGAGTAAGTCAATCAAAAAAAAATTTAAGGGGAAGTCAACCCAAACAAAAAATGTTTTGACAATAATATGGTCTATGCAGCCCCACTAGTCTAAATACGATATTCTGGTTAATATTGCGTTAGTGGAATATGAGTTATCCATCTCATGGGGTGGCCATTTTGTCACTTGCTGTGAGCTGTGATTGGTTGTTACCTGAGCCTTGAGCAACTGTGATGTCATCGTCAGTCGACAGCAAGTGGCAAAATGGCCGCCCCCTGAAATGCTTAAAAATGGCTGGATTTTGCTTTATAGCTCATATTCCACAAATGTAATATTAATCAGAATAACATGTTTATACAAGTAAGGTCACATATAACATATTATTGTCAAGAAATGTTTAAGGTTGCGTTTCACTTTAATGAAAAGAAGAAGAAGAAGCTAGAAAAGTGCCTGATGTTCATGTAAATGCCATCCACAGGAAAAGAGTACTGAACGTAACGGGAAGTGTCCAAGAGTTGGGTGGTTTGCGATGGGAGTTGGCTCTTTGTCTACTTTTGTCCTGGATCATTTGTTACTTTTGCGTGTGGAAAGGAGTCAAGTCCACGGGAAAGGTAGATGTCTTTAACATGTTTGCTTATTTGTTTTACACATAAACTATAGTCTGTATGTATGTCTCTGTCTGTCTGTCTTGCATCAGAACTCAATCTTGTGATTAGTTCCACTTTCATCATGTGATCGTCTGCTTTTCCTTCCTTGCTGGCAAATATTGCTGCATTGAACAAATATTTGAAAACGAGTCACTGTAAGTCAATAGTTACTTGTCACAGTGGGGGAAAGTGTTTTTATTGACTGGGATAACATTCAGCACAAAAAAATTGCACTCTAAGAAATAAGAATTCCCACTTGGTCTGACAGGTTGTGTACTTCACGGCCACGTTTCCGTACGTGATGTTGGCCGTGCTGCTTGTCCGTGGGCTGACGCTGCCCGGGGCCATAGATGGCATCAAATTTTACCTCTACCCGGAACCATCTCGCCTCGCTGATCCGCAGGTATGAGCCTCTTAAT